>NW_024100469.1:0-139044 GCF_016545835.1 Crotalus tigris | reverse complement strand
GCCCTATGCAGAATCCATCACCTCACATGTAAAAAACTCATTCCAGTTTATAGAGATCATAAAGAAACAAAACTTACAGCCCCGCGACCTACTCGTGAGCTTCGATGTCATATCCCTCTTCACCCAAGTGCCTATCAATGAAGCCTTGACAGCTATCCAAAACAAATATAACCCCCCCAAACACATCTTAGATCTGACCAACCACTGCCTATCCAACACATACTTCATCTATAATGGACAAAAATACAAACAAACAGAAGGAGCACCCTGGGATCACCCCTCTCACCTGTCATTGCCAACCTCTACATGGAATACTTTGAAACCCAAGTAGAAAAATCGGATCACAAACCCAAACTCTTGCTCAGATATGTAGACGACACCTTCATAATCTTGCCACATGGGAAAGAAAAACTGGACAACTTCCTCACACACCTCAACAGCCTACACCCCAAAATACAGTTCACCATGGAAACAGAAGCTAACAACCAACTTCCCTTCCTGGATGTCTTAGTCTACAAGAAATCCAATGCTCCCTAGGACACACCATCTACCAGAAGAAAACACACACAAACCGCTATCTGCACGCTCTCTCACACCACCACCCAGCACAGATCAACTCTGGTAGTAGCACAAGCACCTCTCTGCCAGAACAATACGTCTTATCTGAACAGAACAACACCTAAAGAACGAACGTACAACTCTCACCAATTGTACTAACATCCAATGATTCCCAAAAAATACGATTTACAAAGCCTGAATCCAAAAAGAACCCCCACGTAAATACCGCAAGAGGAAGAACAAGGAAAACTTCAGAGCCTTCCTCCCATCATAAATTTAGGCAACCACGAACAGAATCAGTAAGATCCTCCATAAACACAACATCAAAACAGCATTGCTTGCACAAACAGAAAAAATTATCCAACGCTACTCCTGGGTAGAAGACCCCAAAGAATAAAATTGAATTAGAAAATCAAGGAGTATACGAAATCCCATGCACCACTTGTCCCACCACATACATCGGACCAACCAACAGAAGAATAAGTGCACGCATTGAAGAACATAAGAACTCAATCAAAAAAGAGGAACCAACATCTTCCCTGGTCCAACACCTTAAAGCTACAGGACATGAAATTGACTTTAAAAATACCAGAACCATTGCAAAAAGTGAACATTTTAATAACAGAATAATCAGAGAAGCCATTGAGATAGAAAAACGCCCACACAGCATGAACAAGCGAGATGATACCTCCCGCCTACCAGCCATTTGGAAACCCGCCTTATTGACAAATGACTCCCTAACACAAAAAATGATACCAGACCCACACTCACAAAAACCACACAGGATGTCACCACCACACATCCACGCAAAAAACAAACCCAAAGCCACACCAATGATGAGGCATGACCACAAACCAGAAGCCAGACCACAGCTGCATCGATTAGCCACTTTAAAGAGAAGCCCTCCAATCCTACATGAGCAAACTGGACACCCTCCAATGAAAATATGAGGCACGACCACATAACGCAAGCCAAAAAATAGCAAGGGCAGCCCAAAATCGTTAAACCCCTGCTGCAAACTCCGACTAACCTGAGTCACAGACCAAACGAATCACTCCCCCAACCTCAATCATGGTAGCACAGCAACCAATCCCCCCGCCAACAGTCAGAGCAGGAGACAACCCCCCCAGCCAATCAGAGCACAGCCAAGCCCCTAACCATTCAGAACACACCTCCACCCAATCAGAACACAGCCAAGCTCCCATACAATCAGTTCATACCCTCACTGGCAGTTAAAAGGAAGAAACAGCTAAAGCCACACATTGCTGCTCAAAGCAAGAAGCTAAAAACACCAGCCTGAAGATGACGAATGTGACTTTGTCGAAACGTTGCCAAGACACTTCCAATTTTATGCAGGAGAAAACCCGAACAACCAAAGACCTATATACAAATACCCGCGAAACCTCAGAAAACCAATATAGATATCATATATATATATATATATATATATATATAATATATATATATATATATATATATTTAGGTTGAGGTTTTTGCTAACAAAGAATAAAAGAGAGAATGGTATAGCTATTTCGGGTTACTCTTCTGAGATTCGAACCTGGGCTATCTGCATGTTAGGAAGATGTTATAACCTCTAAGCCACGGGTTCTCTCCCACTTTGTTAGCTACCAGGAGAGAGACAGGGGGAGGAGATTTTTACCTTGAATGAACACCCTGTCAGCCCAGATATGGGATATATATATAATTGCAAACAAAGGGAGATGAGACAATTAAGGCAATTACGGTCAGCCAGGATGAATGGCCATATCACATGGTCAATGAGTAAGAAACTAGGTTAGCAAGGTTTATAAGAGATCTCTCCACCCCCAGCACTTTACTCTGAAGATGCTGACAGTGGACTTCGAGGATTGTATATTATTGAATCTATATCTATATCTCTATCTCTATCTCTATCTCTATCTATCTATCTATCTATCTATCTATCTATCTATCTATCTATCTATCTATCTATCTATCTATATTGGAAGTGTCTTGGCGATGTTTCGACAAAGTCTCATTCGTCATCTTCAGGCTGGTGTTTTCGGCTTTGTGCTTCTAGGAGCAAGAAGCACGAAGCTCCTAGAATCACAAAGCCGAAAACACCAACCTGAAGATGACGAATGAGACTTCGTCGAAACGTCGCCAAGACACTTCCAATTTTACGCGGGAGAAAACCCGAATAACCAACGATAAATAGATAAATAGATAGATAGATAGATAGATAGATAGATAGATAGATAGATAGACTGCTGCCTGTGGATGGCTCTAGTTTGAGCTGATACAAGGCAAAAGATTTCTCTCTCCCATATTTGGGCAACAGGGTGTAACATACAGCATTCTATATATATATATATATATATATATATATATATATATATATATATATATATATATATATATATATATATATATATGGTAAAGAGATAAGATGAACACCAGGGTAATAAAAACTGTAAAAGTTTTTAATTAATTAAAACTATAAAAGTTCAATTAAAAAGCGCCAAGCTTTCGCCGTCACCTGCCGGCATCCTCAGGGCTAGCGCGCCAGAGAATGAGTGAGTCCTTTATAGGCGTGTCAAAGTTTGCACCCGGCTCCTTGATCTCGTTATCGGGCCTGATTGATTCAATTGCGTACAGTTAACCTGTTCTTCCTTGTTCTTTTTGGTTACGTGTCTATCCTCATCCATCCTTATTTCTCTTAACCTTGGAGTGGATGGATGACAACTCCAATTGTTTCGATTGTCTTTATATTCTAACTTCCCCCCAGGTTCAGGTGGTAATACACATTCCACATTCCTTTCACAGCCACATCCTGTCAAGTTGTTCTTTTTAAAGTAACTCCCCCTTCTGATTCCAATACTTTCATTTTTAGTGCACTTGTCATCCGGGTGGTCCTGCAAGCTGTTACGAGTCAAGTACGACGTGCGTGTGGCAGTCTGGGGTGCGGATTGTTCAGCCGGGTGAAGGGGCTGTTTCCTAATCATCGCTATACCCAGCTGTCTTGCGCGCGTCCTACTTCGGGTACTCGATCCGGGGGGGGGGAGCGGTAGCCGGATCACGCTCCTTCTGGTTGTCATAATGCTCCTCTTCAACTCTCCCTTTTTTTGCGTTGTTAATGTCCATGTGTATTCCATGGGAGTCTTCGAGATCGTCGGGCGTGGGGTGCGATGATTCGATCTCTCGTACTTCACCGCTCTCCGATCCTCTCTCCTCCTCTTCAGCGGTGCTCGGGGGTTCGTCATTGGTTGCGTCTTGTAATCTACACCCCCTGGATCCGGTCATTCTGGCTGCGCGAAAGGGTCCTCTCCTCCTTTCCGGATCGATCACGACGTTTCTTTTAGTGCGTAGGTGAGCTGTTACATTTGGCGATTCCCCCGCGCCTCCACCTGCTGTATCTTCCTTCGTCTCGTTCATACTGTCAGGACTCCAGGTCCCAGTTTCCACCCTCCCCCTTGTCCTCTGGAATTGCGGCAGCATCGCTAGGGTAGTGGGGGTGTTCCGCAATTGCCCTTCCTCCTCCGGATTGCACCAAGTCTGTTGGAAAGTTTGCCCTTCTCCCTTAATATCACTGGGATTACTATTAAGTCGTCGGGGGTGTTGCAACTGATTATTGGCACTCCATGATCTTAAAGCCATGTATGCCGGGCATAGGTCAACATGTCTATTAATAGATCTACTATCCGAGAGCCATGCTTCCCTAAGTAGGCGGCCCCCTTTGGTGTTGTCATTCGCCAGTATGCTAACGCCACTGAAGTTGAACCTATGGCCCAGTTCTGTCGTGTGTGCCCATATCTGGGAGTAGCAATCTCTACTTCTCACTGCTAACCTATGTTCGTGGACCCTGGTCTTAATCCGTTTAGCAGTCTCCCCAACATAATTGCACTGGCAGTCCATGCAGTCAATCCTATAGACGGCTGCTGATCTTTCAGTGCTGGGGAGCGGGTCCTTGGGGCGCATTATAGCCGCCCGCAGTGTTTGGTTTGGTCTATGGGCCACCTGTATGTTATACGGTGCCAGGATCCTCGCTGTGGCTTCTGATACATTATGAATATAAGGGAGGGTAATACGTGCAGTTGCCTGGGGTATGGGTTCCTGAGATGTAAGGTTGCTCCGGGGTCTAGATAGTTTACTGAACTGATTGATAAACTTTACCGGGTAACCATTACGTCTACACATTTGGAAGAGGTGGTTTCTCTCTTCCTTCTTGGCTCTGACGGTGCTGCAGTGTGTCTCCACCCGTTTAAATAAAGTCCTGACACAGCTGACTTTATGGGCCGTCGGATGATTACTCCCAAAGTGGAGAATCCTGTCCGTGCATGTTGGTTTTCGGTATACCCTGGTAACCAGACATCCATCCAGCTGGCGCTGCACTAATACATCCAGGAATGCCAAACTGCCCTGATCTTCCTCTTCCATAGTGAATTGGATGTCTGGGTATACCGAATTCAAAATGCCTATAAAGTCAGTCTTGTGTCGCTTCTTGATGACCGCAAACGTATCATCCACATAGCGGGCCCAGAATTTTGGCATATAAGTGGGTCACAGGTATTTATGGTTTAATGAAGTGGATAGGAACAGATCAAATATACCTGTACTTCATTACTAAGTCCCACTTACTTAAATGGGACTTATTCTCAGATAAATCACTACAGAATTATTTATACAGTGGGGAACAAGCCATGAAGTAAAGGTAGGCAAGAATTTCAGTTCTTTGGTTCATAAATTTTATTAGCAGGAAGAGTTCTTTCCAGTCAAGGAAAGAGCTTGGTCTAGAAGTAATCACATACAAGAAAGCAAATCTTCACTTGCAGGTTCCAATAAAAATATTCAGACCTATCCAAGTGATTTACAACTCATTCTGGGCAATGGCTTAAGACTGAGCCTAACAGCCCTCTGAGAATTGATTCAACCAACCCTCATGGGCAACCCAACTGATTGTAATAAAGCTGGACAGTAAGCTATGGAATTAAAGTTTGGTCAAATAGGCAAGAGAATAAGTTGGGTGGCAAAGAACTGTTTGCAAAAGGTTGTCATTGGGAGATATCAGAAACCCATCTTTAAGATGCTCTGGTAGCTAGAATTTCAGGGAGGCAGTAGCTTTTTATGAGTTTGGAACAGTTAAAATAATCCAAATTAGGAGCCTCTAGCAAAGAAAGGGGTTTTGTCCCATGGAAGCAGAACTAAAACTTACGAAAAAGAATTCTTAGAGCTGTGGGTATATAGACATACACACACATGCACAGGAGGAGAAAAGAAATAATCAGAATAAATTGGAGCACTGATTAGAAAGGTTAGCCTAAAAAGCAAATAAAGGGAATAAGAGACAAAGATTTAAGCTGAGGTAGAGAGAAAAAACTATATATATAAGCAAGAGCTGATGGAGAGAAAGCATGTCATCAGCTGGGATTCTATTTCCTGCACCTTACAGGGGAGAGGCACAATTTTTAATGAGTGCAAGAGATTCTGGAATATCAGTTGGCAATTTATCCAACAGAGATGAATTGTACAGAGAGAACCTGGCAAGTTTCAACAGTAAAGATGTTGCCTATTGAATCAGCTGGTGGAGATCAACACCTAAAGAGTCAAAAGGAGATGTAGATTGGATTCAGATGAGCTGGAAGGGAGGTGAAGTAAAGCAAGAATAAGGGAGGGAAAGTGTTATATAAAACATTTGCAAGGATGACTAGTGCAGTGGGCCTTTATTCAAGGGAGGGGGCAGAGTTGGATTGTTTAAATATAGTTTTGCATAAGGCATGTGCATGTAGTCCTTGGCTTACAACCATTCATTCATTGACTACTTGAAGTTACAAGGGTATTGAAAAAAGTGACTTACGGCCATTTTTTACACTTATCGTTGCAGCATACCCATGATCATGTGATCACAATTCAGGTGTTCAGCAACTGGTTTATATTTATAACATTTGCAGTGTCCTGGGGTCACGTGAACACCTTTTGCGACCTTCTGACAAGCCAAGTCAATAGGGAAGCCAGATTCACTTAACAACTGGGTCACTATTTTAACAAGGGCAGTGATTTACTTCACAACTGTGGCAAAGAAGGTGGGAAAATTGGGCAAAACTTAACTGTTGTGCTTAACAACAGAAATGTTGGGCTCAGTTGTGGTTATAAAGGGAGGACTACCATGACACACCTTTGGGGAGGCTTCTGAGACTGTTCTGTATAGGCAGCAACATCACTGGGTTAAAATGAGTTCTGTTCCCTACCTCTATTTTTAACCCAAATGTATATTTCAGTTAGAACTTGTGCTTACAAATGGACTGTCTATTACTAAAAATGGTGGACGGTGTTGGCCTTCCTTGGGCTGATGACATGCTGAAGTTATGCAAGGCTTTAAAGACCTGCAGAAAACAGTCTGTGTGCTAAATGTCATGGCTCCAACAGATGAAATTCTTCAAAGAACTCTGAGGCATTGTTTATCTTAAAGAATCTTTATTCGAGTAGCATAGCATTGGCACGTACATAGGCAAAGCCAAAATCTGAGTTCCCTTCCCCTGAGCACATAGTATCAAAGCACAATTCCCTCCTCTAATTAACAGTCATAAATCACATTCTCCAATTAGTTTGAAATGCAGGCTTTCCTTCCAGTTCTTCAATCTGCCATTTCTTATCATCTCTTATTTCGGAAAACCTTGGTTCTCACACTAGTTACAATATTGTTATATCTAACTAAACTCCCATGCACATTCCTCCTCCCCCCCAGTATCATCTAATTCTAACTCTAATTCTAAGAGTAAAACATAAGAAGGAAAATGGCTACATCTCCATATGTTGTCAAAGCAAGAACATCCGATGTTAGCAGCGTTGATACTAAAAACATGAGGCTTCAGTGCCTTGTTGATTTTGGGAAGAATGCCATCCACCAATTGTTAGCAATAGGCAGCCTGTTTGCATCTAGGGATTGTCCTTAAGTTTGATTTTCTTAACTTGAGGACTGTCTGTAAAAACTAATAACACTGAGCAAGCCTTCTTTTGGGATACCTGTAGAGGTTCCTCTTAGCTCAACAGTTTCCCATTGTTTCCAATTTTTCTTGTGTTTTTGTAGATCAGTGTGCATTTCCTAAGGCAGGTAATGACAAGGAAAAAGGTTGCCTTTGTTCATGATTACAAAGTGGATTTTTTTTTAATCCACATTTTAAAGTCCCCAAGATTGAGAAACACTGATTTATGTGTTAAAACAGGAGCTCTTGCATGCCTTTCCCCCCCTGATCCTCATATAAGTATGGTCTCAGTACTATTCTAGAAGGTTTCCAACTGTGATTTTAAAAAAAAAAACATTTAATTGTTTCTACTACTAGGAATATTTTATAAGTAGATTTGGGATTCAAGTCTTATTGTGTGTTAATTGCAGTACACACTATTTTAAAGTTGTTCTCTTCTGATACGTAACTGACAATGTCGCATTTATCACAGTTGCTATTTGTAAATAATGATATGGTCATTTATGTTAAATATGCCACAAACATTTAATAAATTGCTACTGCAATAATTAAAATAGCCTTATTAATTATTTTCCTCTTTCATTCAACTCTTCAATTCAATGTAGCAGCTCTACTTTTTTTTTTTTTTAAAGCACCACTGAAATTTTAAGTAACTCGAAGATCTGGAAACGGCACCAGACGCAAATCAGTGGAAGAACTAATGCAATGTCCCACCCAGACTGCTGACTGTTTTGCAGTTTGTATAAAGAAGAAGTTGAGAAATTTCAAGGGAAGATGGGAGAATAAACATTTAGCTATATTCCTTGTTCTGATTTATAGTTGTGGAAATTAGAAAGATTTGAAGTTAGTTCAGGCTATTACTGACTTAAAGCGAGAGAGAAATAAAACAAAGCAAATTAACAAAAGTGTTTCACTTGGTTGATATGTAGCTCGTAAGCCAGGCCAGCAGCAAATAGTAATTTATAATCTTTAATCATGGTCCTATTTATACATTCTTTTGCTGTGTGTGCTTATGCTAACTCATTCTCAAAAACAAGCTTTGAAATAAACATCTTTATTTCAGCAAACAAACAGAAGCATAATTAAATGGTGAAGTATTATA
The DNA here is from genome assembly GCF_016545835.1 of Crotalus tigris. Lineage (NCBI taxonomy): Eukaryota > Metazoa > Chordata > Lepidosauria > Squamata > Viperidae > Crotalus > Crotalus tigris. Next base: position 130,425 of record NW_024100469.1, on the reverse strand, counting down.
TCATGTAAACTGGTTGGGGAGAAGTTACAAGGGGTATTTCTAAGAATATAAGAATCTTAGGCAGCATTCTAGCAGTATGGATTAATCACCAAACAGCAAGCTGTGATATAAATAGCCAAATCCATTTGTTTGTTTGGCTGCTTTCTTTTAAACAAGCAAAGAAAGTCGGACTTGAATATCGTTTAATGTCAAAGTTCTATGGCTCTTAAGATTATAGTGTCTTGGGGCTTATAATGTACATTGAATTTCCTTTCTGATAAATCTTATTCCCTTTCCGATATCCAAACCAGCAATGCCAATTGACCATTTTCCTAAACTGGGAAAAAAAATTAAAACAGCAACTAGAATTGTCTAAATATATTATTTCCTGCTATGAGCAATGGGAGAGAATTTGTTTTAGTTCTAAAAGCCAATCAGTCAAATAGGAAAGGCAATAAACAATGCCACTTTCCTCTTTTCTGCTTTATTGATCATTGATAGTAGAGTTTGGGTGTTTTGAAGTACTTCAGTCTCAAAGCACTCTGCCTAAACAACTCAGTTGTGTTGACTACATAATTCATTCTTATTGTAGGCATTTCTAAGAATATGGAATCTAAGCTGACATATTTTATACAAGTGTATATTGTGCTGCTGTAGATCATTCCATAGGATTTATACCAAGGCATCAAATTAATATAGGATATTTACCATACTAAAAATCCCTTTAACCATCAGATAATAATGGTAAGGACACCATGATAAGAAGCACTGCATATTTCTCATTATAAAATCAAATTACTCTATCTTGTCATCAAAAATCTAGCTTATAGGAGACCAGCATCTTGATAGTAACGTAGTACTATTTCTTAATCAATCCTTATAATGGGGGAAAATATATGAATATATATTTTAAGCCAAGATGTTGAAGAAACAGATAACCATATTCCTTGATCTGTGTATAAACTGGGAAGCCAGACATCATACTGGTTGACAGAGAAATTGGAAAGTTTTCACTATGGGCATATTAGGAGCCTGTGTAAGAAGCTAACATTCTCCAAAATCAAGCCACTATATCTGACCCCTACACTACACTATGCACAATTCTAGTTCCATGAAGAATACTTCCTACTCCATTGGATCGTCAATCCACAGAACCACATAGGGAATTTGTTGGGTAAAATTCTAGTAGAATTGGAATCATACAGGTAGACTGACCAGCATGAAACATAACATATACAATAAAATGACTAACCAAACTCAAAGTAACAGAGAATCTAGGTAGAACTTTATACTATAGGTATCATAACAACTGTGAGCAGGACAGCTTTCCTATAATGTCTTATCTAATCAAACACAGACTAAAATTTATGCTGAAATAAGATAAAATACCCCACCCAACATATATGCACACAGAATACAAGTCTTGCTCCATTGACTCATGCTGATGTATGTGTGGTGGCATTCTGGGAAGAAGAAATGAAGCATGTTGGATACATATGCTATGTATCAAGCCTCCGGGGGCTTGCCATGTAACTGGGGAAGGGGGGATGCACATAACAACTCACCACTGCCGAGAACCGCCATGCCGCCCATCAACACGGCTGCTGCCCAGACTAAACGGACCCGGTCCCAGGACCCGCGTACTGCAGCAGACGTGCAGACGCGGACGACAGCAAGGTGGAGCAGGAACCCAGCGTCTGCTGAAGGACGGTCGCTGACAGAGACGCAGGAGACAGCCGGCGCGCCGGCGCGGAACCGAAGCAGGCCACCATTTCCCAAGCTGATGCTGCGGAGCCCGGAGGATTGTCGGAACTCCGGGGCGGCTCTACAGGAGATCCAGGACAGCGTAGGGGGTGGGGGAATCTTACCGGGCCGGTCAGATGAGGGGCGGGCAGAGCTTGTTGGTGGCACACAGGGGTCTGCGCGGAATAGGGAGCACGGAGGTGGATTCATGCTAATGGAAGGGAGGGCACAGGGAACAGGTGGGACTTTTATCCGGCTCGGGCGGATGTTAGTTTGGGGTTGGGGGTGGGGATACAGGGTTTGGCAAACCTTTATAAGGCACTGGGAGAAAGCCACTCCCAGTGCTGACTTTGTTTCATCTGAAGAATAAAGCCTTTTGATGAGTTTAGTGTATACCGGCGTTCCTGTCTCTTCATTCACGGACGGCAGCAGATACTCTGACACTATGTTTAGATACGTTTCCATCAGGGTCTTTCAGGACAGGATAGTCATCCCAGTTGCTCAGCTAAAGCAAGCAGGCAACTACATTGAGCAGCAACAAAACAGGAAAATGCTGAAGACAGATGATTACTTTAGTGACATTGGCAAAGGCATCAGTTAGGCATGGGAGAAAGCAGAAATAAATTCTCTTCTTTTTTTTTTTTTTACCAAGAAAACCATTTAGATTTCTGCATGGATAGAAAATATAACATGGATGATGGATATTGCAGAAATAGAATAGGAAAAGTATTGATACTTTTGAACTTTGGTGTTAGAGAAGACTGCTACTGTAGACAGCCAAGAAAACAAATGAATCATCAAACAATTCAACCCAGAGTTCTCACTAGGACACAAATGGTCAGGTTCAAATTATTTTCCTTCTGGCACATTATTGTGAAGACTTTGTCCTCTTGAGAAGATTCTGGGAAGATTGGAAGAAAAGGAAAGAAGATGACCAATGAGGAAAGAGAAGAGGATGACCAGTAGCATGGTATATGGATTCAGTTATCTTGGGAATAGGCGGATGTGATTAGGGACAATTTTCATGGAGAAAACCTCTGTGACTAAGAGTTGACAATGATCTGAGGGCATATACTCCATCCATGATGAATCTTAGCCAAATGTGGCTACTTCTAGCTGTTCACATAAGAAGTAAGTTCAGAACAGCAAATGGATATTGTAAAAATATTGCTCAATTCATTGAAAAACTATAAGTTCTTAGGTAGTCTGGCCAATGCCATCTAGTTCTCAAGAGATCTAAGCTACATATTACAGTCCCCAAATTAAAGAATAGTCAGATGTATTTTTGTGTATGAGTGCCTGAACACCAGTCTAAGTAGGGGTATTAACAAGTGGACTATAACAGACTACTATTACTTGCTCCAGGTTAGATTTCTTCTGACTGGCCTGATTAGTTCTTAATTACTGGTTCTTTAGAGTATTCCACACTTAACTGACTATCTGTCCCTTCTTAGTTTGCAATAAGCAAGATAAGCTCTGCAAAGGAGTAAAAACAATTACAACAGGGTAAAAATAAACATTCCTTCAGTTTTCAAAATCATTTTGGTGTGTGTGTGTGTGCGCGCACGTGTGTGTGCATGCATTTGCACAGCTGAAGGGGACAGCAGCTATTTACTTCTTGCACAGAGGCAATATATTGGCTTGAAGAACGGCTGTGTCTTCATGTGTTGCCAGCTCTTTCATGCTGAATGCATGATGGAGAGTCAGAGCTGATGTTTTCAATCAGCCTCTTTTTGTGGGTTAATAAGATTGGAGGATACAACAGACTGAGCCCCGTGGTACTGAGCTCTGGTAGATGTCCCAGTGCTCCAGCATCACCAGGCAAATGAGAAAGGTTTTAATTTAAGGTTTGATTTAAAGGAGAGACACTTTTTCATTAGTGTATCAGTTACCCACTCAGTTGGGAGCCATTGCAAGTAATTAAAGTACATTTGGCAATCTATATGCTTCATGTGGGAGTGAAATCTATCTTTCTATTTATCTACCTATCTGTCCAATCATCTAAATGTCGGGGCATTGGATGGTGAATTTACCTTTCTCTAAACTTTTGCAAAATTTCATCTATAAATCTATTGGGGATGAAGGCAGTCATGATTCATTGTTCGCCATGCAATCCACCCTCCCCTTCCATCCAGCGACGTCCATTTATACTTCTCCAATGCTAATTTCTTTGCAAACAAAATAGACCAATTTTCTCTTTCACCAACTTGGGAACTATACCTGAAGGCTGTTTGGGCTGTGCATAATAATAATGTTAGGGCCAGAGGAATTGATTCCCCGTTTAGAAGTCAGCCTCTAGCTCACTGTTTTCCATTTTGAGAGGAGATTACCAGTTTTCCAAAGATGTGTGGCAGAGTTAGGATGATATTTCTCTGATGAGAAAATTTGTCTTGAATATTGATTCATCAAGTTTATTTATCAGATTTATATAGCTGCCCATTTCACAAACATGGGAGGTGGGGTGGAGAAGTGCATGAAGGGCTAAAAGAACAGTCTATTACAACTTTCAGAGAGGGGAGATCTTGTTACAATACAACAAGTATTGTTATTGGGGTGTATGTGACACCAGATTCTCCCCCTTTTCTTTTCTCCTCCAATGTTGGTTTGCCTCTAGCTCTAATGAGTAGGCAAGAATCTGCCTCCTTCCCTTTCTTAAACTATGTTTCCTTGGATCAGTATCAGAACATGGCATCTTATATAGCAGAATAGCAGAATAATAGAGTTGGAAGGGACCTTGGCATTCTTCTAGTCCAACGTCTAGCTCAGGCAGGAAACCCTATATCATTTCAGACAAATGGTTATCCAGTCTCTTCTTAAAAACCTCCAATGTTTGAGCACCCAAAACTTCTGGAGGCAAGTCATTCCATTGATTAATTGCTCTAACTGTCAGGAAGTTTCTCCCTAGTTCTAGGTTGGTTCTCTCTTTGATCAGTTTCCATCCATTGCTTCTGGTCCTGCCTTCAGGTACTTTGGAGAATAGGTTGACTCCCTCAGGAATTCTGGGAGTTGAAGTCCACGAGTCATAAAAGAGCCAAGGTTGCCTACCCCTGAAATAGACATACCCAATTCCTGCAACCATTCTTTGTTTTATCCTCCAGTCCTCTAATTACCTTTGTTGCTCTTCTCTGCACTCTTTCCAGAGTCTCAACATCTTTTTTTATATCATGGCAACCAAAATTGGATGCAATATTCCAAGTGTGGTATTACCAGGGCATTATGAAGTTGTATTAAGACTTCTTGTGAATCACTTCCAGTCATTTTTCACCATCATCTCTGCTTAGTGACGCTCACTATTGCCCTCCTACGAAGACACAATACCTCAAGAATAGCAATGTGACCTGAACTTATGTCATTTCAAGATCACAGTGTGGGGGTATGTGGTTAATGATATTCTGAAATCCATTCTCCAGATTCCTGAAATTTTTGCTCCTTCATAAAACTTTCTACTCAAGTGCTTCAGAATAAGTTTAGAAATTTATAATGGCCATCTTTTTGTGGAATGAAAAAGTGATTCAGCTCTGTGTTTTAATGTTGCCTTTGCTGCTACTGTTGCTGTAGTGTAACTTTCTGTTCTGTAGCTTTCCTGCCTATGCAGGAGGAAAAAATCTCATGGGATTTAATTGAAGGAAGTTGGACATTGCTTAAAAGATGATTGCACAAGAAAAGATGGGATATTCAAAGGTAGTCCATTCAGTCCCCTTGTCATTAAAGTAAGCTCAGGAATGGCACATCATTTTTTTAAACTTTTCCATAGATAAAAAAAAAAATATCTTAAATTGAATGGCAATCTCAAAAATGCATGTTTGGCAGTGCATTAAAAATGGTGGGTCAAGAATAATTCCAGCATGGTGTTTGATGATTAAAAGGCTTCAGGGACAATATATCCAAGGGTGCAATATAAAACTACCTATCCTAAAATGTCACTCTTTATTTTTTTAATTTCTTTAGATAAGCCTTTAGATCGAAGAGATTATCGAATCTACCAAGGGAATTCCATCCATTTTAGAACAACTCTAATGCTGTAGAAGTATAAAGATCTCCAGAACATGTTTGGACTTTTCCTGGCTAACAGCCAGTCTTCCCTATATCCTGGCCCATCTGCCTCTTGGTAAGCACCTCTGTTTCTTTGCTTTAATTTAGATTTCACAACTGAGCAGGAAGTTTGCTTCAATGATCTAAATACTTCCTCCCAGTCCTATGATTTGAATCAAATACAGTTTGTCTAAGTGCTGGGGTTTAGCAAATGTTAAAAGGACATGGGAGAAAGGAGACATAAACATTCAGGCATGGGAAACAGGAAAAATAATGAAGGGCTGATTAAAGGGAATATTATCTTGAGGGATGTGCAAGAAGAAGGACTAGAGTACAGCTGAGGCAACCAAAATAAAAAATAAAAATGAAAAAGGATGTCACAACAAAATATGTGAAAGCTTGTGGTTACACCTTATTTCCTGTTAGCTAAGCAAGGTAAACAAATGAAAAGAGGCATTCCAAAATTATTTGCATTATTTGCAGTTACAGAAAACATTGTGTTAGAAGATAAACATTTGGTTTTCAATTGTTCAATATATACATCTTTTTTCTTTCTTTTTTTCTGCCTAAATTACTGTGAGAACAAAAACACAAATAAACCCACAGCTACTGTTTTAAGCACCTTGAAGAAAGCTGGGCATAAATAGAATAATACATGATATGTCAAACTTATAAACTCCACAAATCTAAATAAATAAATAGTATGTTTGCTTTAAAAATAGTTTGCACGATTCCCAGGCCTGTAAACTGAATTGTGAATTCTTTCAGACTTACTGCCGGTATATATTTTCAGAGCTAGGGCTGAGCCAGTGAAGCGATACTACAGCTGTATTGCCACTGACCATATATAAAGTGTAGTCTTTACACATCCATGCAACCAGTGGTGGGATTCAGCCAGTTCGCACCATTTCGGCAGAACCGGTAGCTAACTTTTTGTTGCCCCAGACCCAGAATGGACTTCCGGAAGCGGCATCCACACAGAGAACCAGTTGTTCACATATTTGAATTCCACCACTGCATGCAACTTTCCCAAAGGCTCTATACAAAACAGAAGAGAGCAAATATTTGTCAGCATAGGGTCCTCGGCCTATTTTGGAGCCATGGGGGGAGTAGGGTGGGAGGAAGGGGTAATGAGGAGCAAATGATAAAATGTGTGTTGCAATCTTGTGATGCAAACTCTTCCCCTTTTGTATATGTAACTGTTGTTTTGATGAAATCTTGGCTTGCTGTGGACGCTTCTAATTGAACTAGCTCCTGTTCTTAAATGTACCATACATTTCTACATCCCCTGTTTTAAGTATTTAAGGGATCTCTCCATGTGCTCCTAGAAACCAACAAAGCTGTGTAATATGTGAAGTACACAGTAAGTTGTCTTTTATTCCGAGAGTGCGAGAGAGAGAGAGAGAGAGAGAGAGAGATTAAAAGAGAACCTCTTCCCCAAGTATTACAGCTCCATTTTTGACACATAGCCCTCTGCTTTCTCACTTGCAGTTTAGTGTAAAGTTTTGCCATTGATTTTTGTTTAATTTGGTGAAAAAAAATTATGAAAGTGTCACTTCCCCTTTGTAGTTAATTCAAGAAAGATCCTCAATTTGAGCAGGGCACATTTTCATGCAAATACAGCACAGTGTCTAGCCCCCTAATAGCTTCTTACAAATGATGTGCCATTACAACGAGGTTTATTTAAACAAATTTAATACATCTTTAATCAAGCTGGAGAGCATTTTCAAAGGTCACGCTCCAAATCAGGATCACTGTTCGGAGCTTATCAAAGTATTAGCTTAAGGGGGAGGGAGAATTATTTCTTGGACAAGTAATTTTAGGCAAATCTTTATTTACATTTTTATTCAGTTATTAAATTTGATTCCATTCCCTCCCTCCTTCTTTCCCATTTATGACCCTATAAGAAAGCCTGTAAATGGAGCCATAAGAATATCACAGCAGAGATAGCTTCTAGGAGCTGTCCCTTTGAATCAACGAGGTCTATTAATGCCAAGATAGGACTATCTTTAAAGCCAAATAAAACCATCAGCTGGATGGATTCTATCTCAGGAGCCTTTGGAGAAAAGAAGCTCTGATTTAAAAATAAACAGTGGGTAATTGCTTATATTTAAAAAAATACTGTAAATGAACTTATTGCATCCAAAATTATGCATTTATTTATTTCACTGCACTTTTCTGCCCTATCTAGAATGAAGAAAGTAGCACAGTGGAATAAAATTTCATTTCTCTGAATTAGATTTGTCTAACTTAATGCTGAATTCCATCCAATCTAATCTGAGAGCTTGACCTTGCAATGCTTCTGATAGACCTTGTTCTTTCTTGGATGCTTGAACATTGGTGAACCCTTTGATTTAATAAAGCTTGGAGCAAGCAAGCTAGCTAGATTTCTACACCAATAGCACACCTGGAACATTTGAGAAGAGTGTGTGGATCAAGTGCTGATAAAAGGCCTGTCTAATAGTCATGGATAGTCTGGAAAACATTATCTACCTCAGGTGTCTTCAAACTTGGCCCTTTTATGATTTGTAGATTTCAACTCCCAGAATTCTCAGCCAGCATGCCTGGCTGAGGAATTCTGGGAGTTGAAGTCCACAAGTCATAAAAGGGCCAAGTTTGAAGACCCCTGATCTATCTGAATGCCACCTGGTACGTTTGGTTCCAACTACCTCTATTACATCTAAACTTCCTAATATGGTATTCAACTTATCTTTGCCCTTGTTCTAAGCAGATTAGCTAAGTATCTAAATAAGGGCCACTAAGTATCTTTCATTTTCTAAGAATGCTGAAGTCTCCAGATCAGGTCCCAATGTATTTTTAGAAATAAAGTACTTTCAATTGTTCTCTAATTTCAAGATTATTTATTTATTTTGTAACTAAAAATTTAAACATGCTACTTTTGTGTGTGTGTGTGCCTTTGAGACAGTTTTTGAATCCTGGTGAGTGCCTAAACAGGTCCTTGCAATTTTCTTGCAGGTTTTTTTCAGAAACAGTTTGACTTTGCCTGCTTCTTAGGGCTGAGAGAGAATGACTGGCTCAAGGTTACTGGCTCGCTTTTTGCCTAAGGCAGGGGTAGGCAACCTTGGCTCTTTTATGGCTTGTGGACTTCAACTGGCTGGCTCAGGAATTCTGGGAGTTGAAGTCCATGAGTCATAAAAGAGCCAAGGTTGCCTACCTCTGGCCTAAGGCAAGACTAGTATTCACAGTCTCCTGGTTTCTAAGCTGATGCATTAGCCACTTTCTGTTATTGCTATGTTATTTTGAGTACAATTCTGAGAAATGATCATCATAATCACCCCAACCATCCCATCTCATTACTAAAAAATAAATAACAGTTAGTATTTTCAGTGCCACTGAGTTTGGGGAATATGATTTTTTAAAAAAAAATAACAAAAGAGAATATGTAAATTAAAATGCATGAATATGTACCGCCATATTTACCAATGTATCTCGTATACATTTCTTGGAATTGGAATACTTCTAAAAGCTGGGAGGAAATATTTGGCATGTTTTTACCCTACAATATAAGCACTGTGCTAATTTTTGATAAAATGGGGAAGCATTTTTTTTTCATCCTACTGCAACAAGAGAAACATCAAGTATTAAGATTCCGCCATTGAACCTTCATAATAAAGCCAGAGGGTTTCATCCTCACAACTTAGATTAGATCAATTGTTTCGGGTTTAATCTAAGCATGGAATTCACATACTTATGGAATACACCCAAAATATTATTTGAGTACCTCAGAGCTTCCTAGAATTAGTGAAGCTGACTTTTGTTTTTTTAACCATTTTGGTGATTAGGTGTTTGGAGTTTTAAAGAGAAAAACAAAGGTATCTTAAGGCTTTTGGAGCAATTTAGATGGGGTGCACACTTTGTACAGAGAACACAGTTATTGATCTTTAGTCTTTTATTTTGAAAGGTTGGTAGGAGAAATGCAAGTGATGTAATGAGGTCACTGAGGAAGCCCCCTTTCCAAAAAATCTTGGAGGGGTAGAGTTTCCAAATTTTAATGAAATACATATATTTAAGCCTATGGACAATCTAATATCCTCAGTGTATTAGCGTGTTGGTTTTTTAAAAAAGAAAAGAAAGACAGGGACTATAATGACAGTAGCTTGCCCCTGAATTTTGAAAGCTTCTAGGTCCATTTGACTCATAAACCATAAAGGAACCATCAAGGATTTAGGACTATAATTCTAGAGATATTTACTTGTTCAGAGGTTCAGCTGAAGTATTTGGGAATAAAGCATATGATGATGGGTTCTCTGGACATTTATGCATACTTTCGGATGGAGCAGAGAAACTGAAGCTGCTACCGCTGCTTGAGTGGGAAGGAAGTCAAGGAGAAGAGCGGTCAGGATTTGTGCCACCAGCCAGCCAGGCAAGGAGTAGGTCAGGCAGGGTGGGTGGCTGGCTGGCTGGGGAGGGGAGATCATGGCCGCTTAGGGGGCTGTTGCCACCACTGCCACCAGCAGTTTGGATGCAGGTGCAAGGGGACTCACACCGCGATGCCTCGCCACTCAATTGGAGGCTTTGTTCCTGCCCTCAAACCAAGGCCGGTGCACACAAGTGAGCAGCGCACCTGGGCCACGGACGGCAATGGTTTCTGCGCCTGGCCAACTCCAATTCCACACTTTGCCCTATAGGCATGCAAACAAAGCAAACAACCCCCTCTGAATGAAAGCTTCTGGGGGCCATGATCTCTTTTGCAGAGAACTAGCAGGATATTAGGACACCCAGGCGCTTCTATTGTCAACATGAAAAGTATTTCCAAGCTGACTCTCCTCTCCCTTAAAGGGAAAGAAACTGCAGCAGAGAGGAGACAGATTTTGCAAAATAAATGAGTCCGGCATGGCAGGAAGAGAGGGGGAAGCAGTTGTGGGGAGGGGAGATTAGCCTGTTCGTAAGTGCGAACAACTGCCATGGTGCTGCAATATTCGTAACTTGGGGATTTGCTCATAAACACTAGGGGGCGCTGGTCATGTAACTTCAAATGAACGGGGGGGGGGGGGAGAGAGAGAGAGAGATACAAATCTAGAGCATGGTTTTCTGGCGTTCCACTTTGCTAAACATGACTAATAAAGTTCCAGGTTTGTAAGCTCATGGACAGAAATACTCTAGAGAGAATGTCCTGCTCATTAGGTTTAGGAGACTTCTGACATTTTAGTGCATTAAAAAAAAAGACTCTTAAAAGTTAATGAAAATGTGTGATTTTGTTCTCCTATGCTATATTTAAATTTCTTGTTGTATTTTTTTTTCATTTCTACTGTGGAGTTTTTCAGTAAAATTTATTTGAACTTGTTAGTCACTCAACTCCAATTCATTGTGAGACAATATACTCTCAATAAATTTCTTCAAAGCAACTTAAAATAAATAGAATTTTAAGAATGATATTGAATGGAATGCTCCTTTATTTTCAACAGCCTAACAAACAGTCTTTTTTTCTTAGAGACCATATGACTATATCCATAACATGCACTGAGACCCTCAATATTATTCCCACCCAATATATACATTTTCCACATTGTTTTTACTGGGAAGAAGAATGTTCCATATGCTTATACACACCTGGCTCTATATCCCTTATGACTGAACTGTCCACTATCTGTCATCTTCTAGCCCTGTAGTAGTGCTCAGGGGAGGAGAAAATACCTATTTACTTCTTAAAGAAATATCTTTCTTAGAAAAAAGAGGATACTTCCTCCCACCTCACCTCCTTAATTCCCAACAATGCAGGATGCAGGAAAATCCAGTTCAGCCCTTTCTGAACTGCTGCCTGGAGATTGTGTTTTTCCAGGACAAATGATCCTGGAGAACTCTAACACTAGAAGTGTCATCTCTACAGCAAAGAGCACAGTTGATTGATTGATTGATTGAAAGCTAGGACTTAAATTCACATCTAGCACAGATGTAACAATAACAATAACAAAGTTGGAAGGGGCCTTGGAAGTCATATAGCCCAATGCCCTGCTCAGACAGGAAACCCTATACTCTTTCAGACAAATGGCTGTCCAGTCTCTTTTTAAAAACTTCCAGTGTTGAAGCATTCACAGCTTCTGGAGGCAGGTTGTTCCACTGATTAATTGTTCTAACTGTCAGGAAATTTCTCCTTAGTTCTAGGTTGCTTCTCTCCTTGATTAGTTTCCATCCATTACTTCTTGTCCTGCCTTCAGGGGCTCTGGAGAATACCTTGACTCCCTCTTCTTTGTGGCAACCCCTGAACTATTGGAATACTGCTCTCATGTCACCCCTAGATGTGTACCAGTGAATTCTGCCCTACCAGCATATATTCATCAATAAGACAATCTGTGCCGGGCGTGCATGATTTTCACAATCCCTCTGTTAATATTGGAGTGATCTACAGAGTCCACTTTTATTAAACTCCCAGAACAGAGAAATACAGTTGTTACATTATGTTATGTCCTTCTGTATATAAATTTACATGTTTGTTTGTTTGTTTGTTTTTTGCTGTTCCCCTGGGATAGATTTGTTCTATTTTTATAGACTGTAAATAATACATGGTGTTATTATATCTATTGACCACCTAGAGACAGTACATTTTGCACAAATCATTTCCTGCAACACTGTAGCGTTCCAAAACCTGGGTACTTGTATGCAGTGGTGGGATTCGCACTACTTCTGCATAACCGGTAGCTATTTTTTTGTTGCCCAGGCCCAAAATGGATTTCCGGAAGCGGAATCCACACAGAGAACCGGTTGTTCGCATATCTGAATCCCATCACTGCTTGTATGTAGTCATCTATAAAATTCTTCTGTTTCCATACTTCCTCTTTTACCACTTCAAGTGTCAAGGGAGTCACCTATCAACTTGATTGATCAATTTGGATGAAGTTTGTATGCTGAAGAAAGAGTCTCACATAGGATAAAATTGATCTTGGGGAAGGTGAAATGCATTTAACAACACAACTTTCTCTTCCTCTCCTTCAAGCCCTCCTTAGTTTTCTGTGCAAACAGAAAAGGGAGCTTGAGAAGCCCTTGCTGAGCAAATGCTGAAGTTGAACAATGGACTGAAGATCTGAGTGATTCGGAAAAGTTAAGTTTTGACATTCTGGGATTGGCTTACTTTCTTGGCTTAAATCAGTGTTTCCCAAACTTGACAATTTTAAGGCATGAGGACTTCAACTCCCAGAATTCCACAGCCAGCAATGCTGGCTGTGGAATTCTGGGAGTTGAAGTCCACATGCCTTAAAATTGTCAAGTTTGGGAAACACTGGCTTAAATGTTATCAGGAAGGCCTTATAATAAGATTATATGATACACAACTGGGCAGGTCACATGAAGCTGCAATTCAGGAGGGTTGTTTATTCTTTAACAATCAGCTTTAGAAATTAAACATGTCCTGTACTGGGTGAAGGATGGATATTCCATCATAAAAAATTAAGTCTGTTTGTTACAGTTTGACACATGCTTGATTTCAAAACACGTCTGCCTCTATGGAAATCTAGACCTAACAATCCTCTGTGAACTGTATCTTGGTTACTAATGAGGAATTTCATGCTTTGGACCAAACTAGAATGAAGGCTTTGTCTATTGATTGTACAGTGACTAATAATTTTAAAACCTGACTATTAATGACTTTGATGAAGCCTATGGGCTATGGCTGGAAATTATTTAATTTCAACACTCCAATATTTATAAATGAGATGGAAGGAGGCCTCTTAAAAATGATCAGATAAGTAATAATTGAAATAAATCGGATATCTCTACGATCCCAAAATGTTGATGTCTCCTGTTTTCATTTTTCTCAGCTATTAATTCTGCTAATTGGCGATGATGGTTGTTGTTGAATCAGGTGGCATACAAGTAATTGCAGAAACATTTTGCACCAGTTGTATCTAACAAGGGAATGCACATCTGAGAAATATGTGTGTCTATCCACTGACGTGTAGTTTACAATGTTAAACGTGATATTATACTGTAGTTCTTTATTCTAAAGAGACAAAATATGAGTCTTGTCATTAATTGACCTCAACGGTTCTTTTGGAGATGAATGTACAAGTCAAAATAAGTCTACCTGTTTTAGAGAAGGCACTTTAGTCCTTTAGGATTTTCATGCTCTATCAAGCAAGGGAAAATTTTGATCAGAGAGCTCTTACATGCTGCAAACAAGTCTAAAAAGCATTTTCTCAAAGAACAGCTATCATCAATATATATTACAAAATTGATTCTCTCATTCCTACAAATGCACTGTATACTGCAAAGTATCCTTCATTAGTGTGAATAATTCAAACCATAGTGACATTAGAAGTATTCTGGTGGAGGATCATGCACTATTTATACCTATTTTCAAAATGGCTCTTATGTCACCAAATTCAAAGGAGATGGAAGATAGACAAAATGCATTTGTTCCTCTATTCTGTTGTTTAGAAGAGCTGTAAAGACTTGGCTCTTATGCAGGCCTTTGATGAGGGACAGGTCTTTGCTTCTTCACACTAGCCACATTTTGTCTTTATCATTTATTAACTTTATGGTAATGTTAGATTGTTGTGAGCTGTTCAGAATTGTAGAGAATTGGGCATAGTCTTGCTTCAGAATGTTTTCAGGTAATTACCTTCAAATGTGGGTTGTTGGCGTAGTCAGTCTAAGAGGTACCAATAAACAGAGGACTACACAGTCATTTGCAAATGTTCCATTTAGTCTGAAAAAGCTCTAAAAACCCCTGATTGTTAAGAATACTAGAGATAACACATTGGCCATGAACACACTTTAATTATGAATATCTTCAATAGTCTATTCCAAACTAAAACTACAACCTAGCTAAGAATTGCTACATTACCTTGGAATGACCGACTGTCCTCGTTTTTTTTTTTTTTTTTTTCAGGATCAGGAACCATTCTTGGCCAGGGAGATCTGAAGACTTGCTGTCAATTATTACCATATGGGACACAGGACGGACGTTCTCTCTGGGACTGAAAAATGGAACAAACAAAATTAATCAGAAAAAAAAATGGTCAGATGTTATTTGAATGAAATTATTCACTAGGGAATAACAGTGAAATGAAATAACATTTCTTGTGAAGAAATATATGTGTATAGGGAAGATTATTGTACATTTGTTGATTTAGAGAAAGCATACAACTAAGTGAATAGGCTTGAATGATGGGACACTTTGCGCAACTATGCAACGGAAGGTTGATGGTTGATTATGGAAAGAGTAGTACATGACTGTTTAAATTTGTTTTGTATGATTTTTAGATAAAACTAATTAATTAAAAATAGTTTTGAGGCTTACTGGAAAGCTCAGTGGATATTTTAAAAAGTTTGTTAATCTTTTGTGTTGGAAATGCAATACTTTTGAAAATGCATTAGTGCATATAATTTGAAATGACCTTCTGATTGTTCCATATTGGTTGAATTTTCCCAGTATCATGAAATGAGGTACTAGTAAGGTAGTTAAGATTTAAAGATGTCCATGTGTTGCTGAAATATATATTCCTAAAATATGAAAATTATTTTTTAAGAATTTGGTATTTATCTTGGACGGATTTCTGGAAAAAGAAAAATGTTCTGTGCTGAAGGTTATTTCAACAACACACACACACACAAACACATACATACACATAGCTTTCATACTGGGGTTTCATTAACATAATTTAAAGACTGGACATGATGATTCCATGTGATCAACACTTCATTCATTGTCTAAAAATGTGAACTTTCCTATTTCATAAGCACACAATTGTTACACGTTGGTTAGTTATTCTGCTCTTTCCTTTTCTGAGCTTGATATGTTTTGTTTTGTTTTATTAAAACAATATTTTTTTTAAAAAAATAAAAGTGATGGAAGCAAAGCACATGTGAAAATAAATGGAATGCTAAGCAAATGGTTCATTCAAAGCAGGGAGTAAGACAAAAGATGTGTTGTCCTCTTAGTTGATAATTTATGGATAAATGTATAAGGAATACTTACGGTGATCTTAAGGGTATACTCGGTGGTGGGATTCAAATATGTGAACAAAAAGTTCTCTGTGTGGATGCCGCTTCCGGAAGTTCATTCTGGGTCAGTTCTGCTACCGGTTCTGTTGAAATGGTGCGAACCGGCTGAATCCCACCACTGAGTTTACTGATGTTAGAGACTGAGCATTTTCACAGGCAGACAGGTTATTTGTTAAGAATTGGATGATTTGCTATGAAAATTTGGTAGACTATGCATTAATAATTGTAGTTCACTGGGAAAATGGAATGAACAATTCAAAGTTATACACAAATGGTTAAAAAAATAAATAAAGTAAATAGACGAATTTCTGTACCTTGCTAGAATGTTTATTAAAGATAGGAAAAAATAGAAAGAGAAATGTTGAGACATACTAATGTTGGTAGAAAGATGGTGGATCATATGAGATCTCTTGCAAGGTGTCAAAGTAAATAGTCCTCAACTTATAATAGTTTGTTTAGCAACCGTTCAAAGTTACAATGGCTTTGAAAAAAAGAGAGACTTATGACCTTTTTTCACACTTAGGACTGTTGCAGCATCTCCACGGTCACATGATCAAAATCATATTTATGATAGTTGCGGTGTCCCAGGGTCATATGATTCCTTTTTGTTATCTTCTGACAAGCAAAGTCAGATTCACTTAGCAATGTGTTACTAACTGAAAAACTACAGCGATTCACTTAACAAATGTGGCAAGAACGGTTGTAAAATGGGGCAAAACTTACTTAACAACCATCTCAGTGAACAACAGAAATGTGGGGCTTAATTGTGATCCTAAGTCAAGGACTACCTGTATTTAAGGCAATATATAAGTTATCCTTCCTTGTGTTGCAGCCATAAACCAATCTGCAAAGCTAGGAGGAGGTAAGAGGATGGTTTTGGTCTGAACTAGGATGTGTTAAATTTGGTTTTCTGCAAGCACTTCCTTCCAATTTTCACTTACAACATCATACGGGTAGTTCTTGACTTATAAAAGTTCATTTAGTGACCGTTCAAAATTACAACGGCACTGAAAAATGTGACTTACGACTGTTTTTCACTCTTGACGACCTTTGCAGCATCCCCAGGGTCATGCGGTTAAAATTTAGGTGTTTGGCAACTGATTCATACTTATGACCGTTGCTGTGTCCCAAGGTCCATGTGATCCCCTTTTGCGATAAGCAAAATCAATGGGGAAACCAGATTCACTTAACAACCAGGTTCTTATCTTATCAACTGCAGTGATTCATTTAACAACTGTGGCAAGAAAGGTCGCAAAATAGGCCAAGACTCATTTAACAAATGTCTCACTTAACAATAGAAAGTTTGGGCTCAGTTGTGGCCATAAGTCAAGGACTACCTGTACTTCTTTTTTTCTTCTTCTGTATTCGCATAATATTGCTTAATCCAAAATGGAATAGCCTGATAGGCAGGTATGTCTATGAAACTCTTCTGTTGTGTTTACTAAGCTCCATAGAAGTAGGAGCTGTATCTGCATTGCAATCTTTTCATGCCAGGTTAGATGCTTTTCGTTGGCTCAAGCATCAGGAGACTTCATCTGCTTAGTTCTTCTGTTGTTTTAACTGCTTGGAAATCTGTTTCTCTACATACAGAATGGAGTGACCCCTTCAGGCATTAGGGCAGACATGTCAAACACAAGGCCTGGGGGCCGGATGCAGTCCGCGAAGTGGTTTCATGTGGCCCGTGAAGCCATCCTGGAAATAGTGAGGGAATGGCCCCCGCTGCCTTGGCCCTGGCCCAGGCCAGCCGGGAGCCAATGTACAATTTTGTGGTGGCCATCTTGGCACTTGCCCTGGTGGACCATGCCTTGGCACTTGCCCTGGTCCCACCCACTTCTGCCATAGACCCTCAGATCTGTCCCACTCCTGCCCAGGCCCCCACAGGCACCCTTGATGCGAATGATGTAGAACTGGCCACGCCCACCCAGTAGGCCACACCCACTCCATCCATGCCCACCCAGTAGACTGCACCCACTCTGGCCACACCCATCCAGCCCCCCAAGGGCAACTGCAATGCTGATGCAGCCCTCAGTGAAATTGAGTTTGACACCCCTGCATTAGGGGTTCGGAACTGAAAAACAGCATGGATTTTTTTTTATTATTTAATTTGCTGTTATTGCATTTTGTTAGCAAATATCTCTGAATTCAGACTGACTTTGATTGTTCGAGGACACCACAAGTTGTAGCCATGAATAATTATTGGGAAAGAAGAAAGGACTTAACGTTCAGGAAGTGATCCTCAGCAGGCTTACTGATACAGCACTATCCAATGAAAACTGTCCATCTCTGAAAAGTCAAAGGATTGGCTTTTTACCCGACAATGGAGTCTGTCTTGAAAACGAGGATATAGCCAGGTGATATCACAAACTGTTTATAACTGGCCGGATGACATTTCTTTAATTGGATGTCACACTTTGAGGGTATTTTTTTAAAAATATGGTTTTTTTTAGTTTTGAAGGAGAACAAAATGCATGTCGGTTTGCCTGCCTTTCAGTACACTCTCAGATTTAAGTGAAGGTGCAGCCTTTAAAGTTGTTATAACTTGGCTGTTTTCTTTGATAAATTACATGAATAGCGTTTGAGACAATGCATGGTTAAATATTTATGCCTAGCACCATAGAACCAGGAGGGAAGAAAGCACAAGTGCGTACACACAAAACCCCCCAACCCAGGGAAGAATAAATATATTTACTTAAATAAATTTCTAAGACAAATACACTCCGGTGTGTTCTGTCCCAATAAACAGTAGGTATTCACTAAATTGTAGAATATAAATGACTCATTTCCTCTAAATGTACACTGAAAGATCTATACTATGGTACACATTTCCTATGTTTTGCATATATATTTCAATATTCATCATGAAAGGGCCCACATATCTGTCAATATACTTTACTTTGCATATATTACAAAAAAACATTTACACACACACACACACACACACACACACACACACAAACATACAGAAATTCTTCTGGCACATTTTAGTATGGGTAGCACAACAGTCCTGAGAGCTCTATTTCATGATTAACCCTTTCCCTTCTCGTGCGCTTACGCTCTTTTTATCAACGTGACATTTTCCCAAAATGAATTGCTTGCTTAGACACAGCTAACTAAATAAAAGCAGGCCAGAGCTGATAGTATGAAAAATGGATTTTCATTACTATCCCATTGATTCTTGTAAATAAGGGCCCGAGGCCTGCTCCGAAAAGGCTGTAGAGTCATAATTTAATCTGAGGTGACACAGACCAAAATGTATGTGGACAAAAATCATCCTTGAATATTAAACAACAGCCTCAAGACAGAGAAAAGTGTTAGGGGCACATTTAAATGTATGCAGATCGGTGGGTAACATATTTAAAAACAGAAATTAAAAATTCTTGTCATAAATCACATTTGCTACCATGGATATGCCTTGTTATGCTGGCGTTTAAAGAAACCTGAAAGGTTAAGGCAGTTGGTGCATTAATTCACACACGGATAATTAATACTTTTCTTGTGGCTATTTATAAGAAATGGGAAATATAGTCGGATCAGCTGTGGCACTGTAGTAATTTGCAAGGAAAGAAATGAAAGCATGAGTCAATAGTTTTAACTGGACAAATGTCAAATGCTTAATGATGCAGAATCCTAATTTGGAGGTCCTTTGAAAGTTTTATGTGAAAAGAAAAAGATAAAATAGTTCATTATTTTATTACACATGTAATTTGTTTGGCTTCTTTATCCTCTCTCGTTTAATAGTGAGGAGTTTTTTTCAACTCTTTTAAATTCTCAAAAGCTAGCATCACAAATTTTAATTTATCCACATCATCATAAGCTTGGGCATTGTTTCAAGTAACTATGAAAGACTGGTGTGGCAATTGTGGAATTTTAGAATGAAATTCACATTTTCCAGTGCATTCTAATATTAATGGTATGTGATACAAATAAACTGGGTTGTACTACTTGTGAGAACGCCGTGGTTTAATCATGTATCCTTTGTGTGTCAGTTTCCCACATAATCCTTCTACTTGGTGGGATGTGGACAAGATGAAATTGGCATGCAAATGGATCAGGGGTTCTAGCTTGTACAAAATAGCATGAGGGTTTTCATTGCATCTTGTAGCCTAGTGGCCAAAATGTGTGAAAATGGCTGACGTTGTTCTTAAAATAAGAAAAACAAATATTGGATGTGGCATTTGGGTTATTAAACTATTTGTACCTTCCCCAACTTTCTAAAAAGCTATAATGGCTGCAGGAAGGACAATAGTTATGTACTAATTTGAAGACTACCCTTGTACATGGAGGATTAGATCTGGAAGTAGGAGAAGACAATGGTCAAGGGCATCAATCTGACAATTGCTCTATCAGAGACCAAGCTAGTTATCTTTGATGGAGAAAATGTACTGGACAAGTGCAAGTTGTGCACATGTCACACACAAATAATAATAATATAAGAACAGGCAAATGATTTTGCATATGATGGGAGAATGATTACTGAAGATGGGAAAGGGGTGGAGAAATCTTAAGAGGGACAAATGGGTAGCATGTGGTCTGTTATTTGGAATGAATATTTGTTGAAAGAAGCAAAAACAATTCTATTTTGGCCACTCCCTTATGTGGAACTAAGAGTTGGGCGTATCAGGTGAAAAACACAGTAATTGAACATAATGGGAATTAATCACCAACAAAGGAATAGGATGATGGATATATATATCTATGGATCTAGGTTTTGCATGTGGAAACT
The DNA here is from genome assembly GCF_016545835.1 of Crotalus tigris. Lineage (NCBI taxonomy): Eukaryota > Metazoa > Chordata > Lepidosauria > Squamata > Viperidae > Crotalus > Crotalus tigris. The sequence goes on along the minus strand of NW_024100469.1, from coordinate 109,988 downwards.
GATCAGAGCTTTATTTTCAAGCAAAACAGGATGTAAAATGTGACACAAGCCCATGATTCATAGGTCTGCTAGCATTCCTTTCAAAATATTTCTTTTCTCAAAAATTGAATGCCATAGCTTCTGTATTTATGAATGTAAGTTAATTTATTAGTAGTCAAAGACTAATAAAGCGCAGTCACATAAAATAAACCAAACAGTTATTACAATAAGAGCCAAACAATTAATAAAATGAATACAAGCCATGTCGGGGCAAGAATAACTCAGCTAATAAACCTCTCCTGTGTGAAACACATAGTTCTCTTCCAGCAATTAAAATCACATAAGATTTAGCAGCCCTCCTAGATGTTTCTGAAGGCCGATCCATTAGCAAGAAGGTGGTTTCCTCTTTTGGATGAGTGAAATGCTTCGTTAGCAAATGCATTTTTAATGCAGAACTCCAAGGTGGATACAGAGGGGAACTCAGCAATCTATGCAGTACTGTCCTGATTGCTTCAATTCAACAGGGTACACAGACTATCCTAGAATGGAATGTTATTAACCTAGAACTGTGAACGGGCAGCCAGGAAAACACTGTTGTATGCAAGGCAGAGATATTATATTACTATAAGCAATATAAAATACAGTATATTACTATACTTAGGTAATATAAAAGTTCTACCATTACAGTCCTGAGCATCTTTACTTTTAACTTTTGGGAGGCTTAGTCAAGACTAAATTGGTCCCTTATACTACAGAACTGGCTTGAATATGAAATATTATATAAAATATAAAATATTCAGCATAAATGAGAACTGGACAAGATAAAATAGGTTAAACCTACAATCAGAAACACTCTGAAAGAGCAACGACGAAGCATAATAAAAACTGAAAGAGGACTAAAAGAGGAAATTGAGGATAAGATGGGATGTTAGTAGGGCAGAAGGACAACTACATAGAGCCAGGGTGGCGCAGTAGTTAGAGTGCAGTACTGCAGGGTAATTCTGCTGACTGCTGGCTGCCAACAATTTGGCAGTTCGATTCTCACCAGGTCAAGGTTGACTCAACCTTCCATCCTTCTGAGGTGGGTAAAATGAGGACCCAGATTGTTGGGGGGCAATATACTGACTCTGTAAACTGCCTAGAGACAGCTTTAAAGCACTGTGAAGCAGTATATAAGTCTAAGTACTATTGCTATTGCTACATGGCACATGAAATAAGCTGGTTGCCATCAGCCTCAAGCAATCATAAAACTATGAAACCATATTATATTGCCCTGATTGCAGAAAATGGGACATTTCTACTCATTTCTAGGAATGTGTAGAAAAGATATGCTAAGTTGATTAGGAGAGAGATCAAGGCTTAATTGTCCCTGTAATGTGAGGCAATTCATGTACCTCCATAGCAGAGTTCAGGACTACCAGATCTGAGTTGGAAAAGTCCAGATGACCACTAGATGGCAGCAAATACATACCCAAAATGCCATATTTTGTTGCCATCTAATGGTCAGGTAAAGTTTTGCACCCTAGTTCTGGTAGTGTGCATGAACCTTTGTTTAAAATGGGGATTAGTTTTTGAATGTGAATTATCAAACAAGTGTACTGGATTCTTTTCTCTATAGGAAGATCCGAATAATTACTTTCTATTTTCTAAGTCAAGTCCACCATTGCTTTGAAAAGTTAGAAGTAGAAAAAACAATCCAGTGAACTAAAATCATCTCCCTTGAATTATTTGCACTTCAAACAAATATATATCAATTAAATGCTACTCAGCTTGTTTGATTATATATTTGTTTTGAGAACTTATTTTACAACAATCCAGTTTATATGATTAGTTGTTTGAATAGTGCCCAAAGTTAGGAAATAGTCATGTTATGACTTGGAGATTTGTTCCATATAGAATACACTACTCCATATATAGGAACTACTGGTTCAGTATAAAAAAAAATGCCCCCAACTATAACACATACTTTACAGTCTTGGAATTGTGCTGTTAACTATATACATCGCTAACAGTTTTGCTGCTAACAGTATATGCAGTGAAAGGGAAATGTTTCCACATGCCATCTTTTAATTTGAATAAGTGTTGCAGCTAAACATAGCAATGTCAAGCCAGAAGTACATTTCAGCTTTTTCCTCTGAGTATGTGCGTCTTTAGAACCACACAATTTTACCCTTTAGTCGCTAAGGTCCCTTTATGCACATAAGGTGCATAAAATAGCTTTTGCTATAACCTGATTAAGTTACAACTGCATCAGCCTAAAAATGGTCCACAGATCTGAAGCAGAAATGGATGATCCCTTTTCATATTCTGAAGATGTCTTCCATACAGAAAAGAGGTTTTGTGGAAAAGATAGGCATCCATATCTAAGGTTGCTTAGCCATTTGATACCATACCAAGAATTGGAGGTCACCCTTCCGCCGATCCCAATGATGCCTCAAAATAGTACAATTTAATGACAGAAGCAAAGCAATAGGAAATTGAAAATACATTAGCTGCATGCCATTTAGTCAAGTTCAACTCCCTGTAGCCGCATTGACAAATGCTCATTATTTCAATCTATGGCCCAGCAATAAGTAGAATTCTTCATGGGTCTTTCCAAGAATCACCTCAATCCTATTTAGGCATTGTCTTTCCCTTCTTTCCCTTCCCTTTTGTTGTGTCTTTCTGATGCATATATACATGCATACATTTATGCATACAGACATCCATACACACATTAATTCTATATGCTTAACTTCCCAGTTCACTTTAAAAATGACCTCTGGTACTGTTTCTGCCCACCTGCCTCTCAAAGGTCATGTGTGTTTCCTGATCTAGGTATCTGAGTGTAAAAGAAATTCAAAAGTTGCTAAATATCTTTTAAAAAATAGGAAAATGATGATCAAGATTCCTTAGATTAGATGTAGAATATTTTTTTATCCCACCTTTATTATTTTTATAAATCATCCAAGGTCATGAATATACTGCTTCCTCCTCCTATTTTCCCAACAACAACAATAACCTTGTGAGGTGAGTCGGGTTGAGAGAGAGGGACTACCCAAAGTCACCTAGCTGGCTTCCATGGCTAAGGCGGGACTAGAACTCACAGTCTCCCAGTTTCTACTCTGGTGCCTTAACCATTAGACCAAACTGGCATGATTAGGCATGAAAATGACCTGGGTGACTTTAGGCTAGTCATTTTCTTTCTCTTATCCCAACTACCTCACAATGTTGTTGTGGGGAAAAACAGGAGGAAGAAAAAGAATTATGTATGTTTGCCTAATTGAATTGCTTATAAAGTAATACAGGTGGGATGAAAAGCAAATAAATATATGGCACATGTCTTTTCTCTAAATAAGGATATCTGTCTGTCTATCATCTCTATCTGTCTATCTATCTATTTATCTATCTATCTGTCTGTCTGTCTGTCTATCATCTATCTCATCTCAACAATAATATTGGTTTTATTTATTAGCAGCAAATAAAAAACACTTCATAGTCCATTTCCAGCGAATCATAACTACGTCGCAATAGAGCACATGAGCTTGTATTTAACAGTTTTTTATTTTAATTGTATATTTATTGTACCACATATTAAAATCACAGATTTAAATAGCCACAGGAATATCTGAAACATGTGAATAATTTAATGTTATCCCTCCCATGGGGTCTGATCATTAGTGGCAGCCCACTATCAAATGAAATGATATAGGCGGGTCTCTTGCTTGAGCAGGAGATTGGACTACATGATGTCTAAGGCCCTTTCAGCTCTATTCTGATTAAGGACCTGTTATCAAGTCCCTCCGATTTCTCCACTGCACTGCCAGAAAGGTCTGTGGACTTTTTATTCCACTTGTCTTTTTGAGAAGATGTGTTGCTAACTTTGAAATACAGGCTTTGGTAGAGTTCAAAAAAGGCTTTAGATCATGAAAAGTCTCTCGATGTCATACAAACCGAGGCACAATAAAATGTTTTTAATGCTCAACATCCTTACTCAAGATATTATTGTGTGGAATCATATTGACATTAAACCCAGTTCAAAGCTATAGAGGCTCCTGGAAAAAAAATGTGCTTCTTTTCATGTAAACATACAACTGTGATTGCTTGTTGCTACTGTATGAGCTCCATCATGACATTTAAGCATCATCTCTTAAACCCTTTGTCAGCTCTGCCAATTCCTTATTCGTTCAGATGGGCTGCTTCTTCAAACAGAAGTCTACAGTTGTAGACAGACATTTCTCTTCCCAGGAAATTTCTCAAAATGACCACATTCTTTCCACACAACCTCTGATTCCTTGACTAGGATTTTTTTCTGTTTCATCAAAGAGGAAGTAGAAAGTAGGAGGGTTAAACTTCATGCAGCATTGAGAGACTGGAAATTCTTCAGATTACATATATAGATGAAAAGTGGCTCAAAATACCTAGTAATTTATGCCTTTTGGAACTTACCTTCTGAATGAGGTTAATGAGTCATTGAATAATTAAAACAATAATGTTTATAAAAAAAAGGAGTATGTAGGAAATAGCACTGTAGTTAAGGTGAGCCACAGATTGCTTTTTAGGCTTTATAGGGGAGCTGTATTAGCCTTTTGAACTAATCAATTTCATTAAAAAAGCAAAACTTTCATACTGTTGGTTAGTCAGAAAGACGCTACAAGACTCCTGATTTTTTTGACACTGTTTTTTAAAAAATCTCCTTCATATTTAAAATATCAGAGAGAAATGAACCCCTCCTCCCACAGCAGCTATTCATGCTTAGCTAATATCAGTCATTAATAAAGGTAGTCCTCAACTTACCGCCATTCTGTCAACATCTAGCTTGAGAATCCAAATAAAACTCCAGGTTCATTCCATCTCCGAAATCTTACTGTTTATTGAATACATGGCATGGTAATTGTTGTGTTTTCCATTCGTTGGCAATTAACAAAGACACATGGTGAAAACAACAAGCTTTTTATTACTCTTCTCCTACAACCAAATAAGCAGCAAAAGGCACACAGGCCTTTTATAGGGCATGAAACCCAGACAGTGTGAACCAATAGGAATTGACCATTTTCACGCCTTGCGCATGTGCACAAGGCTGGCGCCATCCTGTCTGGTCCCGGGCAGCTTTTGGATTGCCCAGGACCATTTGCAACAATTCTGAGCCTGCTTTCAGCTCTTGCAGGCTCAGGACACAACAGTAATGTTGAAGTAAAACTAACCCTGAGGTTCCAACCCCAATTCACAGACTTAAACAATAATTTTCCCAGCCAAACCCCCAACGTCTTACGCAGTCCATATAAACAAGTTCACTTTATTATGGGAACCTTCTGCTTCAAATCCACACCTGTTCTGGTGTCCTTGAAAAGGCTTCAGGCTCTCACTGCCTTCAGTTAAATTGCAGAAGTTTCATTTCTCCATCTAACCCACTTGAAAGTAACACTTCCCCCCTTAATCTAAAGGCAAGTTGAAAAGCAGAGGCATGTAGCTGCCAATGTTTCATCCTTGACACATTCATTTAGTGACTGTTTGAAGTTACAGTGGCACTGAAAAAAGTGACTTATGACCATTTTTTACACTCATGACCATTGCAGCATCCTCATGGTCACATTATCAAAATTTAGATGCTTAGCAACTATCTCATATTTATGATGGTTGAAGGGTCCTGAGGCCATGTGATTTCCTTTTTGCGACCTTCTGACAAGCAAAGTCAATGGGGAAGCCAGATTCACTTAACAACTGTGTTACTAACTTAACAGCTGCATTGATTCACTTAACAACTTAAGTATCCCTTAGCAGCAAAAACTTTGGGTTCAGTTATGGTCATATGTTGAGGACTTCCTGTATATTCAAATAGCTGCTCATTCTGTCCTCCTGTACTGGACTGGAAGTCCTCAACATATTGAAATCACATGGGAATTAGAATAGGATGCAGCTGTAAGAGCTTAGCCAGCCTCTCTTCAGCTCTATGGCTCAATACGCACTAGGGATTGCAAGCAAAGATTAAGCTGTCATATCTGCATTGCCATTATAGATAGTGCTTACTCTGTGCATGCCTCTTCTATCATAATGCTGACATTAAAATACCCACTTACCTAATATGTCTCTCCATAGAATTACATTTTTTTTTAGCTGAAATTACAATTCCACCATCTTTTTTATCTACGCTTTCTTCTTTGGTTGCTATACTGGGAAATAAGTTGGATGGGTAAAATATAGCAAATGGTAAAAAAGAAAGCCCACGTGCCAAATTTTTCTTCCTGCTTTCAATTCTCTGGAGCTGAAACATCCATTAAGAAATTTGATGATTTACCTTCCCTTTACCTAACTTTTCTGGCTTAATTATTGTAATGGCTTTCTTTCTGGTTTAAAAATGCCTTGAATGTGAAAGTGATTCATAAAAAGGCGCCCCGCCCTTTCTGGCATATCATTGGAAAGCTTCCAATGTTTGTTCCTTTTTAACGGTATGTCAGGGGTAATATCTTGGAAGTAATACCTTTTCCGTAAGCAAGAACTCTTTCCTGGAGGAGCCTCCTGTGAATAGTCTCGGCTTTATTGTGCTGATATTTTCTTGTGATTCAGTTTAATAGCTGTGCTACCTGATCAATTGTCAGGAATTCATTCAGGGGTGCTATGTTGGCCCAGCTATCTGCATGGGTTATTTAATAGCTTTCAAATGTATTTTAATTCCAAGGGAGTCCAAAACCTCACTGATTTCATTTTCCCTCACAGAGGAACAGCTGCACCTGGTCACTCACTTAAGTCCTGCTTTGTGAAGGCTATTTGCTAATATATTTGACAGTAGTCAGTAAGGTACAGGTAAATAATTGACTACTGGATGATGTAGTATTTTTAATGTCTTGCATTGGGTCTAGTGTACTTCCTCCTTGCAAAAACATATAACCAAATAGGATTATCTATCTATGCATCATTTATCTATCATCTATCTCCAGTATTTATCTAGCTACAGATAGAACTTAAATCATTCAGTTCCTAGAAGTTTGAAAATGACTATAAAAGTACATTTCTGACATTGGGTAACATTGCTGGGGGCTGTATTTGGTTATATGTTTTTGCAAGGAGGAAATACACTACACACAATGCAAGACATAAAAATACTACATCTATCTTTCTATCTATCTATCTATCTATCTATCTATCTATCTATCTATCTATCTATCTATCTATCTATCTATCCATCCATCCATCCATCCATCCATCTATCTAATCATCCTCCCTTCTACATAAGATATTATTATAGAAACTTTAATATGGCTTAAGTCTTGGAGACTTGATAGGCAATTTTATTGCCTTAATATCAAGTCAGCATGCTTTTTTGACAAGGAATCTCATTTGAAAGGAATTTCTGTCTAAGAACTCAAAGGTGGGTTTTCTTAATAGAAATGTCTACACTACAAATTTCATTCCCTGCTTGCTTACAACTTTTGCCAGCCTCCTAACATTTTGGTTCTCTGTTCAGCCACAGTTTAGGTAGAATCCAATTGTTTCTTAACTGTTTTGGCTATCTGGTATTACCATTTTACAACTGTAAGAGGCAGAAATATTTCATCTTATTTGGTAGCACCATGCTGAGGCTGGGACAATAAGAATGAAAAGGGGCTAACAAATTTATTTAAAAAGTAAAGTAAATAAACTGCATGGGAGTAAGACTGCATGGGTAGATTTTCTTCTATTTAAGTGTTTAATGAAAAGACTAAAAAGATATATTTAGTCATCTTGAATATAGTTCTACACTTACCAAGATCTTAAGGCATAATCAAGGGTGAATATAAATTTAAAAAGAGCTTGTGATATAGATGTGTTCATTATTTGCTCAAAAAAAAGGGGGGGCATACAGGATCTTCGCATGATTGTCTACTCTGCTATGAACACCAATAGCACAGTTGTCTGTGTGCAGCAACAAATCAGGGGCAGGAAGTCCTTTCTGACAACTGCTTGCTAAATTAGCAGAAGAGCTGCCTTTACAAGCTAGTATTTAAGTAAGGGGAACATAATTTCTTCTGTGTAATAAATAATCACACATTCTTTGTTCAGGAGCTCATTGGTCATGCTATGGAAATCAGATATTTAAAAAGTTGTGATGACCAAGCCATAGCAGGATGTGGGCGTCCTAAACCAGTACATTTATTAAGGCAGTTTCAAACTCAATTGTGGAACTCACTAGTTAATTTGGGCCCAACGTATCTCACATGATAGTTGCCTGAAGTGAGGGAGATTGTCGTAGGTGCCATCCTAAACAATAAAAAAAAGGATATAATATATAAATGAAGTGTATTTGCAGATTATGGATATGAATTGTGGCAGGCACCAAGCGCAAGTTGTCTATGGTGTAGAGGTGTTGGACTGGGCAGGATGATGATGATGATGATGATGATAATAATAATAATAATAATAATAATAATAATAATAATAATAATAATAATAATAATTTTTATTTTGCGGTCACAGACCAAAATACAAGTGCAACAAAAGAAAACACAAGAAAAATATAATCACAAACAATTAACACCAGAAGCCTTGGCTAAGGGGAATTACAACGTTCTCCTCTAATAGTTACAGCTCTTAAAAGAAATTTAGAAATCTGAGAAGTAATATAGGAGGAGCCATCCCCTAGACAATATAAAACCAAATACTAACATTAGAACCAGAGGGATCAATTCCAAGGAGAGGCAATAGTTTAATTCTGGCTGTATTATACATAGGGCAGTATAATAAGAAATGCTCCACAGTTTCAACTTCAGCCCTATCACAGGGGCATAATCGCTCACTAAATGGGAGCCTCTTGAATCGCCCGTCGAGTAGTGCTGAGGGCAAGACATTGAAACGGGCTAGGGAAAAGACTCTTCTATACTTGGGGATGGTTAGAGTATAGAAATAAGAGGCCATCCTCAATCCATAATTATTAGAATGGCTAAAGATCAAAGGGGAGCAGGTTTTGTTGGCTCTGGCTCTTAAGTATTGCAAATCTATGTCCACATAGTTGGACTACCCTAAACTGGGCATCCTTGAGACCATAATCTCCCAGAGTATCCCCCGTAAAACATAGCAAGTGGAGTTTCTTCGTCAGCTCCCTCTCCCAACGAGAAATATGAGAGTCAGCAAACACCAGGGAGAGGTAGCTACCAGGGGCTTCCGAAAAGAGCACCCGAAACCACCGATGATAATAATTCAGTGAGATGCTTCAGTTTAAGTTGGGATGCTGCCATGTGACTTTACCTAAGCTGCAAATTAGCCATTTCATGCTGAGGCTATCCCTAGGTTGGGGTTGAAAGAGGAAGAGAAGAATTTACAAGGGCAATTCAGAAATAAACCTCCGTTTGATTACCAATGACAGATACTTGCAGATATAGAACTTTTATTATACACATTAGAAAACTACTACATTACATTACTTTTTGACATAATTGCCATTCAAATTGAGGCACTTGTCATAATGTCTTACAAGGTTTGAAATTCCTTAGTAGTAGTTGCTCAGTGCCAAATCTGGGCTATGGGGGGTGATCAAAAACATCCTAAAGAAATTGCTTCAGAAGTTCTTGGGTGCGTCTAGTGGTGTGCAGGCAAGTGTTATTGTAAACCAACACCACACCAGAAGTGGTGCCATAGAAAATCCCTCCAAATGTGAAGATGCCAAAGGAGTACTGCTAGTGAAGTTCATGGAGTGTGGTTCGACCATCAATTCAGATGTCTACTTTGAAACATTACAAAAACTCAGATGAGCCATCCATAACAAGTGTCGGAGCATGCTGACTTCCATTGTGGTGTTGGTTCACAATAATGCTCCCCTGCACACCGCTAGATGCACCCAAGAACTTTTAAAACAATTCTGTTGGGATGTTCTTGATCACCCCCCACCCCTTATAGCCCAGATTTGGCACCTAGCGACTACTACTATGACATTATGATAAGTGCCTCAATTTGAATGGCGATTATGTCAAAAAGTAATGTCACATTGTAGCTTTCTAATGTGTTTAATAAAAGTTGTGTATCTGCGAGTGTCTATCATTGATAAAAAAACGGAGGTTTATTTCCGAATTGCCCTCATGTGATTGTTCTTTTACCGCAAAAACATTTCAGACAGAATACTGCTGTGGCAGAGTTCATTTATTTTAGAATGACTCATATGCTTTTCTATGTATGGCCAACGCTTCCTTTTCTGAAGCTAATTGCTTGACTTTGATACAATGTGCACTAAGAGGCAAACTAGATACAAATATTGAATGTCTGAATGTGGTAATAGTAATAGTAATAGTAGTAAAGTTGGAAGGGACCTTGGAGGTCATCTAGTCCAACCCCCTGCTCGGGCAGGAAACCCTACACCATTTCGGACAAATGGCTGTCCAGTCTCTTCTTAAAAACTTCCAGTGTTGGAGCATTTACTGCTTCTGGAGGCAAGCTGTTCCACTGATTAATTGTTCTCACTGTCAGGAAGTTTCTCCTTAGTTCTAGGTTGCTTCTCTCCTTGATGAGTTTCCACCCGGTGCTTCTTGTCCTGCCTTCAGGTGCTTTGGAAAATAGCTTAATTCACTCTTCTTTATGGCAGCCCCTGAGATATTGGAATACTGCTATCATGTCCCCCCTTGTCCTTCTCTTCGTTAAACTAGACATACCCAATTCTCGCAACCGTTCCTTATATGTTTTAGCCTCCAGTCCCCTAATCATCTTTGTTGCTCTTCTCTGTACTCTTTCTAGAGTCTCAACATCTTTTTTACATCGTGGTGACAATTCCAGGATCAGGGGATGAAGAAGAAAAGTTTTAACTTTCTCCTGTTCCCGCAAGGGGGTGGAGGGAGGGACTTTTAGAGGTGTTATTTGCATTTCACAGGAAATTCCATTCTAAAGGAAGCTTTCCTCTGCTCTAATTTTGTTTCTGAGAAAAGTGTTTTTCAGAGAAAAAAAAATATTCGGGCAAGAACTTCTCTGCAATGGTTACATTCTTATGTAGACTCAAAAGCAGTGAATCGAATTGTAAAGCTTTTCTTCATTTAATCAACATTATTAAAACAATAGCTATCTGGCAATAATGTTTTCAGCCGAGCAATGCTCATTTGCTCCCATAGGTCACCAATCTCTCTAGCAACCCTTGTTTACTGTTGAATTGAACAATAATAATTTATTTCAGAATTTTATGGGGGTTTTTTGCATGCTACTTTTTATGGCTTACAGAGAATTTTAAAGCTTCCATGTAAAGCTTTAAGGAAAAAAGAAAAGCTACACTTTTAAGAAGGAATACAGATGAAAGATATTATTTCTTCTTCCTTAAGAAAGAACGTCAGCAAGGAGCTAAGGTCAGAAACTTAAAAAAAAAAAAAAAAGCAGCCACAACTTTGAATTCAACTTCTCACCCTTTTTATGTCTGTTGCTTACGTGCCCAATGTAAAACAAACAAACAAACAAACAAACAAACAAATAAATTACAGGGTTTCCATTGGATGCCTATGATTTTTCACTTTTAACTTGTTCCTGCAGACAGCTCTGAGAAGCATACATTTGAAAAAAAAAGCAATCTTATAGGGTCGTGGTGGCGAACCTATGGCACGCATGCCACAGGTGGCACGCAGAGCCCTCTCTGTGGGCACGCATGCTGTTGCCCCAGTCCTAGGCCATCAGCTGGGTTTTATAAAACCTTTTTGCTTTAGGCCTCACCACCGTGTGCAAAAAAAAAAAGGTTCAATCAATCAATCAATTTCAACTTCTCACAGGGAAAAAAAAGATCTTGCAAAGTTGGAATTGATTGATTGAACTTTTTAGTCCCACCCAGTCTGCCATTACCACAGCCACGCCCACCCAATGGGCCACACCCACCCAATGAGACATGCTCACCCGGCACCCGATGATACATAAGTGGGTTTTGGGTTGCAGTTTGGGCACTCGGTCTCTAAAAGGTTTGCCATCACTGTTGTAGGGAAATCTAGTTCCCAATAAAACAAGCAAAACTAGGCCTGTGAAAAACTCATCTGACTTATGATTCTTCAGTGAAATTCGATGAAAAGGGAACTCCTCACATCAATACATCAGGTAAACATCAGTCTTGCAACTACTCTTGAGTCATAAGTTAGTTTGTTTGGGGGGTTTTTTTGGGGGGGGGGACAGTTTTGAATGCCTTTGTGATCTAAATCCAACAGTGATGAGTATTCAGCATCCCATGATATGTTCACCACAAGACAGCAGAAGGAAGTAGACCCACTGTTAAAGGATTTATTCTGAGTCCCCTCTGCTAGCTTTTCTCTCCAAGGTCACTTCCTTCTGCCAATGCAGCATGCAGGTCTGATCCATGTCCTTGTAGATTGCAGCTAGCTAGATATGAAATCTAGCTCTCCATTTCATATAATTCCTGTAAATAAATACTCTTGCTGTTATAGTTAGAAACCTACTTCATTTCGGGTCAAATTTATGTTCTTGGGAATGTTCCTACAACACACAAAATGCTTCAATGTTGAACACTTCCATGTCTGTCATAGTTCAGGCTTCCAGGCAAACTTTCAACTGATCACTGAGCTGTTGTCTTCTAATCTTACAGATCCACAGAGAGTCAAGAAGAATCTTCTGGAGTAGGAAGCTTGAAGTTTGTAGCCCAAAACATTCATGAGATTTTCCCCCCTCTGCCTAAGTCCATATACTCCTCCTTTTCCTTCCCTGCCCAATTATCTCTACACGCTTCAGAGTTGTCCCTGGCTTAACTACCTTGGAGCCATTTGATGAAACACTTCCTCTGCTATTCATCACAAAACTCAGCAAAACCACAGTTTGTATAGCATCCTATCTGTTATGTCCCGAGCCTTGCAAACGGCTCGGGCGTTTGCAGCAGTCCCGGGCAGGTGCAAAGCTGCCCGGTGACCAAGACAGGCTGTCGCCTAGCATAGCCAGTGATTCTCATGCGCGGGTGCTGGCGCGGGCAAAAGTCAACCCATTACGGCCCGATTTGCCCTATATAAGGAAGGCTGGTTCTGGGCGTTTTGGGCTGAGCTGAAGCCGATCTTCCTGTAAGCTGAACGCTGAATAAAGAAGAACCTGAGAATCCAGCTTGCTTCTTCTGGTCTGTTTTTCCCCGCCAAGGACAGCAACCCTGGCTGGGTGACGAGGATGGGATGCCTTGCACTAACCTGGAAAAGTAAAAAGTTGTAAGCTTAACCCAAGGGAGTCCCTGAGCGGCGGAAGGAGGAACGAAAAAATGTTGACTCAGAGCAGTCTGCCCTCGCCGAAGCCAGTGCGCTGGGGTTAAGGAGAATCGGGGGTAGGCTGGCTGATAGACCCGTCTCCTGAAGATCCGAAGATGGCGAAAATCGGAAGGCTTGCGGAATTCGACGTCTCACATCCAGAGCGTTGGGAGTCCTACGTATCCAGAATGGAGAACTACTTCAAGGCAAACCAAGTGAGGGAAGATAGCTTGAAGGCTGCCACCCTGCTTTGCGCTTGCGGCCAAGACGCCTTCGAAATCGCAGAAAACCTTGCAGCACCTGTTCCAGTAGAGTCTGTAAGCTACGCAGACATGAAGAAGCTGCTGAAGGACCACTTCCACCCCAAGGTGTCCGTTATCTCATGGCGCCACACCTTCGAGCAGAGGGATCAACGGTCCGGGGAGTCAGCCAAGGAGTACATCGCCGCGTTACGGAAGGCCGCCAAGCCCTGCGAGTTCACGGACCTCGAGGAACGACTGAGGGACCGATTCGTGTGCGGGTTGAGGCATCGAGAGCTACACCAGAGACTTTTCGCTAAGGAAGAATTATCCTTCCAAGACGCTTTAAGGGAAGCCACCGCGGAAGAAGCAGCAGGCGGCGCCGTCAAGAACATGCGGCCGATCAGAAGCAGTGCAGAGGGTGCGTCCGTGCACCAAGAAGACGTCCGACGAAACTCCGAGTAGGATCCGGACGAAGAAGTCGACCGTCTACACCCCGCGAAGGGAGAAAATCAGAAGGAAAGCTCTTCAGCTCCGCTCAAGTGCATCGGCTGTGGAGGTCTCCACAGGAGAACCGACTGCAAGTTCCGCTCCGCTACCTGCCGGGCATGCGGCAAACAAGGGCACATTGCAGCTGTGTGTCTGGGCCGACGAAAGGCACAACCTCAAGAAGAACGCCTGAAGTGTACCAGAGTCCCCAGCCAGAATAGGGTAGGTTTTTGCGCTTCGCGTAGAAACATTTGTAGGACAGGCACACACAAGCCCATGAAGAAAAAGCTGTCACTCAACGTGAAGCTACAAGGGGTTCCATTATCTATGGAACTAGACACAGGGTCTGCCCTTTCCATCATTTCATTGCATACATTTAGGAAGATTTGTTCAAGTAGTGGGACTAAGGCCAAGTTAAGGCCTTCTGATATTGTATTAACTGATTTTCAGAACTCAAGGGTGTGTGTTAAGGGGGAGGCCACCCTTAACGTGCAATACAAGAGTTTTGAAGGTCCACTAGACTTGTTAGTAGTAGGGGGTGAAAGAACGAGTCTCATAGGACTCGATTGGTTTGAGGCCCTGGGGATACACGTCACAGGACTCAACCGCTTACAAACACTCGACCTACAGGAAGTCTGCAAGGAATTTGCAGATGTTTTCAGCCCCCAGCTGGGCACATTCAAAGGACCACCTGTGTCCTTAAAGCTAGACCCCACTGTCACTCCCATTAGGATTAAAGCAAGAAGGTCCATTTTGCTTTAAAAAGTAAGATTGACACTGAATTAGACAAACTAATCCAACAGGGAATCCTAGAACCTGTTGAGTCCAGCCCGTGGGAGACCCCCATTGTCACGCCTCGAAAGGCAAATGGGGACATTCGCATTTGTGCTGATTACAAATGCACACTCAATAAGGCATTGCAGCAACATGCCTATCCTGTTCCTGTGGTCAGTCACATTCTGGCCTCTCTCAAGGGGGGGCGTGTTTTTGCAAAGCTTGACCTAGCTCAAGCATATCAACAGCGGCCTGTTGATGATGATGCTGCCATAGCTCAGACCATTGTGACCCACAGGGGTGCCTTTAAAGTAAAAAGGCTACAGTTTGGAGTGAATGTCGCTCCTGGGATTTTCCAAAGCGTTATGGAAAACACACTACGAGGTATACCCGGGGTCTGCCCCTACTTTGACGATGTCTTGATTGCAGGAGACTCCACACACATTCTAGCTGAAAGGCTTAGGGTGTATGTTAAGATTCAGGGAATCAGGCCTCAAGCTCAGAAAAGACAAAATGCAAGATCGGGGTGCCTTCTACTGAATGTCTGGGATCAAAATCGCTGCTGCTGGATTTCCTCCTGCTGATCCAAACTAACTGCTAATTTTACAAGCCACCCAGGCCAAAGTCTTAAGGCCGAACTTCAGGCCTTCATAGGCCTCACTGAAGTTCTACAATTCTTTTCTTCCCACATAAAGATAGGTGTAGCGGAGTCTTGTTTTGTTTGTTTGACAGGCTATAGACAAACATATGCGTGTGGGGACTGTGGTCACTATAGAACATGAGGCTTGCTTTAACGAAGTCAAGTGCCTTGCTCATTCTACCAGTGTCTTGCATCATTTCACGAGTCCCTTCCTGTGGGCATCGCTTGTGATGCTTCCCCTTACGGGGTCGGAGCTGTCCTGAGCCACCTCAGGTCTGATGGAACTCAGGTTCCTGTTGCATATTACTCCAGAACATTGTCTTCTGCTGAGCGCAACTACGCTCAGATAGACAGGGAGGCTCTGGCTGTTGTTGATGGAATTAAAAAATTCCATGATTTTCTATATGGCAGGCATTTCACGGTCTTCACTGACCATAAGCCTCTGCTGGGACTGTTTACCACACGTAAGCAGACTCCCCACATCATTTCCCCTAGAATGCTTAGGTGGTCTATTTTCTGGTCTGCATATGATTTTTCATTCCTCCACAAGCCTGGGAACGAAATGGGCCATGTGTTATATGCCTCAATGGGTGTGTGTTGGTGCCTCTGCCAGTTTAGTAGTAGAAGCTGACCCCGCGCCAGCTGTCAACATTCTATCAATCCAAGCCTTGCCCGAGCTCCCTCTTAGTGCCAGGGATGTTAACGCTGAAACGGGTACAGATCACACACTTTCACGTGTCCGCTCCTGGGTCCTGTCCGGGTGGCCTGAGCACTGCCCTAGTCCTGAGTTTCAGAGTTTCTGGTCCAAAAGAAACGAACTGTCCCTTTCTCAGGGTGGTCTGCTTTGGGGAAACAGAGTTGTCATTCCCACCTCAATGAGGACTAGGGTCTTAGAATCCCTCCACGAGGGTCATCCTGGCATTGTCCGTATGAAGTCCCTTGCACGAAGCCACTTGTGGTGGCCTGCTTTAGATAAAGATATTGAGGCTAAGGTGCACGCATGCCACCTCTGCCAACGATCTCGCCCAGATATGCCCCAAGCTCCTGTGCATAGATGGGAGGAAACACAGTCCCCATGGTCTAGGGTGCACATTGACTACGCTGGGCCCTTTCAGGGCCAGTTCTTCTTGGTCCTTGTTGACAGCCATTCAAAATGGCGTGAGGTTGTGCCTGTCTCATCCACCACCACTGCAAAGACTATTCAGGTACTGAGGGGGATTTTTGCTGCACACGGGCTGCCAGATGTCATCGTGTCCGACAACGGCCCTCAATTCACCTCCTCCGAATTCCAAGCTTTCTGACAGGCAAACCTGATTCGTCATGCCACGTCTGCGCCTTTTCACCCGTCCACCAACGTGGATGGGAGGGAACGCATGAGTGCGTATCGCAATATGTACGCATTGAAGAGACTCACCTAGGGGACTGGCATCACGGGTTAGGATGATCTTTATCCTTTCTTATCGCACCACACCGTCCACTTCTACAGGGAGAAGTCCAGCGAACTTCGTTGGGGGCGCCAACTTACTACTAGACTTGACCGGTTGCATCCGGACAGACTGCCTTCATCTACCTCACATCCTAGTGCACCTAGACGACTACTTGTGGGTGCCCCGGTTTGGGCTCGCAATTACGGGCCTGGTCATACATGGGTCCCCGCTTCTGTGTCCAGGATCACAGGTCCTCTCTCCTACGAGGTTGCCCTGGACAACGGTCGTGTCCTACGTCGGCAAATCGACCAACTTCGCTCTAGGCGAGACTTTTCTGCTGAGACTCCTGGGTCTTTTCCAGGGGGGGAGGGGGACCCTTTGGAGCAAAGGGAAGGGCAAGAGTTACTGCCCATCTCCACTGAGGGAGCCACAAACGGATCGTCCCAAGATTCTGCAATTGCTCCGAAAAGGAAGTCTTGGAGCTTACCCACACAACAGGCACTCACGCCTACTCCAGCCAGGGAGTTACCCCGGGGGCATACTCACTTTCCACACACAGCACACAGCACTCCAGCAACGGAGGATACCCGGGGGCATCCCAACAAATCATTCCCCGCAAGAGAGCTGGCACACAATGCCCAAGGTTGGCCTGACCTTACCCCAAATCCTACAGGGGGTCAAACATACACAGAGCTAGTCGAGGAACCAAGTCCCGACTACAACACCCCTAGCACAAATCAGGGGACACCTGAGTTTTGGGAGAGTACAGAAACCCACACGAGCCCAAACACAGAATGGGGTTCAGGGAATAGACAGCCTCCTGACAGGTCTTGGACTGACCTAGGGGGTTCTACAGAGACGCCCAGCAGTGGCTATCACTTCAAGGGGCCTGAGGGGCTACAGCTAGGTAGGACAACCAGGTCACAAAGCAACAGAAGCCCTGGCCTGACGAGCCCGGTGGGCAAGCAAGCAGGCCAGGCATCGGGGCACAGTCCTTGGAAGACACCAGGGCACAGTAGAGAGAACAGGCTCACGCCTCCCTCCAGTCAGGGGACTTATGCCAGTAACCCAGAGCTAAGAAGGTCACAGAGAGCAAAGAAATCTCCTAAGTACCTAGAAGATTACATAACATTGTTGGCAAGACAAAAGCCAGTAAACAGTGGGAACACTGGGGAGCAAATTGTCGTGTAAAATAAATGTTGTATGTTGATAGTAGTTTTAGCCCGGGGGAAAGGGGTGTTATGTCCCGAGCCTTGCAAACGGCTCGGGCGTTTGCAGGCAGTCCCGGGCAGGTGCAAAGCTGCCCGGGACCAGACAGGCTGTCGCCAGCGCCGTGCGCATGCGCGGGTGCTGGCGCGGGAAAAGTAACCCATTTACCCGGGAGTTGCCTATATAAGAGGCTGTGAGGCGTTTGGGCTGAGCTGAAGCCATCTTCCTGTAAGCTGAACGCTGAATAAAAGAACCTGAGAACTCCAGCTGCTTCTCGTGTCTGTTTTCCCGCCAAGGACGCAACACTATCAGTGTCCCTCCCACACAATTGATTTTTGGTCCCTAATGAAGCGCAGGCTGATGACAATTATTCATCTTGCAAAAATATATGGGATTTTAAAGTTATGATACTTGGGAAGCTGTAAAAAAATGTATCCTTCCAATTTACTATTAGCAATCTTTTCCCTCCCGCTTTGATATAAGCAGGGTCATCACAGTAACCCTGCTCACCATCAAGCAGAATGGCCCAAGTAATGGCCCAAGTGATACGTTTTGCTGTTTATTTGTAGGGAGAAATGAATGGAAGGAGTGAAGCTTAACCATTTGTACAGCAGGGTGATCACGTTTCTGTTCCAAAGTAAAAATATGTCTCAGAGTATGCTAGCAATATTTTTTTAAAAAAAGAGAAGCACAATTGAAATTAAAAGAACGTAACTTCAATTGAAAAAAAAAAGTGTAGGCCATTAAAGTGCACAAATATCTAATCCACAGATCAGTTAAGATGGATTTGAGTCAGTTTAGTCCTTTTAAATTATTTTGCTTAACAGATTCAGTTTTGGCAGGATGAACGTCTTTGAAATGATTCATCCTAATGTTTGAAGGCTGTGGTTTTCTTTCTTTTTTTTTCTCTTTTTAAGAACACAAGGCATTGTAAATTAGCTCATTTATGAAGTAAGTAATAGAAAGCTAATGCATTTGAGGGGAAATTGTATTTTTCTGGCTAGAACTGGAATTCTTAAAAGATGATATATTATACCCCCTGACTTTCAAAGTACACAGGACAGGATCCACTTAATTGTATTTAAAAGCTGTTGATTTCCAGCACTGTACCTTTTATCAGTCAAATACTGTTTTTTTTTTCCTTGCTGTGATATACTGAGTCATGGGTACACAAAGTGAGCTATCCAGATGTTGCTATTCTGTGTTTTTCAACAGGTGGAATCAAGATGCTCATGAGATAACAGCTTTTATGGAACCTAGTCTGAGCCTTTTTTTATTTAGGTCTCTCAGCCTCCTGTAGCAATAGTAATAGCACTTATATATCACTTCACAGTGCTTTACAGCCCTCTCTAAGTGGTTTATGGAGACAGCATATTGACACCCCCCCCAATAATCTGGGTCCTCATTTTATTGACCTTGGAAGGATGGAATGCTGAGTCAACCTTGAGCAGGTCAGGATTGAACTGCTGGCAGTCAGCAGAATTAGCCTGCAATACTGCATTCTAATCACTGTGCCACCACAATTTCCTTATTACAAACCATGCAGGCAGGGTCTGCTAGGAACTGTAGTTGTAGTTTTCTGAAAACTGAAAGTTGCATACCCTGTTCCATATGCTTGTCTCATTCTTTCTGTTGCATAATGCCCTTCTATATGGTTTGTTATGGATCTGAACATGGATTTATTGTTCAAATATCTTGATCATCATACCAAAACTTTAAAGGCTGTACCTTTATTCGTGATGACAGATTCCTTGTCAGAATGGAAAACCTGTCCCTTATTGACAGGGGGGGGAGTAAAGACTTTTTTTTTTGTTAAAATCTTCATTATAAAATATATTATTAGCAATAAAGCCTATGGAAAAGCACAACATAAGAAAGAAAAGTGCACAAAAATTCATGAATGCCTTCTGTAAAAGCACACTGCTTATTACTTCATTTTTGGGGAGAGAGAATTTGCTCCTTGTAATAACATCTTGAGAACTAGTTTGTTCTAGTGGTTAAGGCACCCAGCTAGAAACTGGAAAATGGGGAGTTCTAGTCCCACCTTAGGCACAATGCCAAGTGAGCGACCTTGGGCCAGACACTGCCTCTCAGCTGTAGGAAGGAGACAAAGGAAAACCATTTCTGATATATATTGCTATGAAAAAAGAATGGACTTTTCCATTTAGTTCCTTTGAGTAAAGTCTTAGTTAAAGGCACAAAAACAAAACAAACACACACACACATACACACAAAACACACAAGTTAGCCAAAAGCAGAGGCAGCATACCCAGGTAGATCTGCTCACATGCATAATTTCCTGACATTTATTCATTCAGTCATTCTGATCACTGGACATGCTGACTAAAAGCACAAATGATGCGCTCAATTGGTAGAACTAAGGTTGATGGGAGGGACTAGCAGTCATTTCTCCAAAAAATGTATTGGCATCCATAAGTAAATAATTTCATATGATTATGTTAATGATTAGAATAGTCTGGAGAGATTAGTGTTACACAGTTCACTATGAGCCATATTGTTCACTGGGTAACTTTGAGTCAATGACCGTCTCTCAACCTACATAGGACTGTAGACTGGACAAGGGGATCACTTATACTCTCTTGGCCTCTCTGGACTTAAGGTAAGATAACCAAACAATGGTAATAATTGACCATACCATCACTGGTCAATAGCAAAAGGCAGCTTTACATCCTGCAACAATACCTTTAATCCCATGAAACAACAACATCCGCCTATCCCAGGTCATTGGGGAGACGTGCCAAATCCAGTCTAAACATCTGGCTGACTGTGTGACCAATCATAATAACAACAAAACAACAACAGTAATAATAGCAGCTGCAAGGTAATGCTAAAGATTATGAAGCCGAGCTAATAATAATAATGTAATTCAATAGAAAATATTCATTTGTCCCCCCTATGCAAGCCATAGCGAAGTTTCCTTGATTCCAGACCTAGGGCCCTTGTCCTCTTGTCAAAACTGTGATCCTCAGAGTAGACCAACTGATTTTAGAATTGTTGCCCAGTTACAGCAATCTTATGCAAATCTATTCTGAGCTCAGTGGGAGGTATTCCCAACTAAACTGTAAAGGATTGCAGTCCAAGTGAATTGGTTAATATTTGTACATTGTATGTACAAGTTTATACATGTATATAGGGGCATGTGGTCAGATATTCTGACTCTGTCGGCACCTATCCAGTATAAAGAGTCAATAGAAATGCCCTAGTTAAGCTACTTCTTTTACTATGTTTAATATTTGACATTTGGTCCATCAGGTTTTGATCTCTGCCCTAATCTAAGATAGTCTTGAGGCTGCTTTAACATTTGTATAATCCTAAAAATGCCTATAGAAGGATAATCCATTGTAATGATTATAAAGATTAGGACAGACCTTACTGATAAGGGTTATTTTCAGTCCATATATTTTTCTAAACTTGGGTCCCTTAAAGGAAAGGCAGGATATACAGTAAATGTCATTTAAAAACATATTCTGTAATACCTAAGACTATATATTGAAGGCTAGATTTATTGCAGTTGGTCTTTTTAATATTCTTTGTTGTGATTGGATGATCTAAAATGCTCTATTCATATTCAAGTCAATAAATATGGTAATCTTGAGCAGCTGGCCAATCAAACAACAGAATATTGAAAAGGTCAAAACATGGTGGTGATTTATATTGTCTACAAGGAAGTACAATTCTAATAGTTCATTCACTTGACAAGAATAGAAGAAAGAAAATAAAACAACCAAACATGAATCCTCTGTTCTGCCAACAACATAAACAAGGACAGAATATGATTCAGAATTATCATTTGTATGGCTATTATTTCAGAAAGATTTTGCAAAAGCCCTGGCCCACAACTTTACTTCTTCAGGTTTCTTAAATCAACCCTAAACTTGTTTATCTTGTTTCTGTAAGCAAAAAAGCTCACACTTTTAAAGTATTAAATCTCATTTAATCTCACTAAATGAATACTTATAAGTTGAGGACTATCTGTATGGCCATTTATCATTTTCTTACTTGACTCCTGTGGCGAAAAATGCTTTGTATCCAGCATGACAGAGAAAACATTTTTATATGTTTTTTCGTTTACCTCTGAGACCCTGATGACCATCATATTCTGCATCTGCGGAGCTGGCACAAGGAGAGAAGGAGAGAAATCATTCAGCTGGGTCTCAGCAGTGTCTCATCTGGTCAAAAGGAGATGGTAAAAGAAAAGCCCATTGGCACAACTACAGTAGAGGCAGCAATAAGCAATCTTCATGGTTCAGCTAAAACCCAACATGTTGAAGCTGCAGTGAGACATCTAGATTCTTTTGCCATCCTTGATTTTCAGAAAAGGGTATTTTGGATCACAGGCATCTTTGTAAAGTAGAAAGAATGTGCAAAGAAACACTGAAGTTTGGAATATAACCTTTCTAGGAAAGGCTGGAGAGGGGAGATTCAGGGTTTTGTCTATTTTCAGTCACAGAAGTTGTCTCTCTGAGCCAAAATCAACTCCACTGTTGTGGGGACAAATAGGAGGAGGGAATGGCATGTATGCTGCCTTGTGTTTCCATACAAAATGCATTCCTGTATGTCTGCAGATGTAAGTATATAGCGCTTAGCATTAACAATAGCACTTAGAGTTATATACTGCTTCATAGTTCTTTATGGCCCTCTCTAAGTGGCTTACAATGTCAGCCTATTTCCCCCAACAATCTGGGTCCTCATTTTACTGACCTCAGAAGGATGGAAGGCTAAGTCAAGGCTGAGCCATTCAGGATCGAACTCCTGGTGTGTGGGCAGAGTTTGCCTGCAATACTGCACTTCACCACTGTACCACCAAGGCTCCCTATATACTTTATAATATAATATAATTATATATATATATATATATATATATATATATATATATATATATGTGTGTGTGTGTGTGTGTGTGTGTGTGTGTGTGTGTGTGTATGTGTGTCTTTGGTTATTCGGGTTTTCTCCCGCGTAAAATTGGAAGTGTCTTGGCGACGTTTCGACGAAGTCCCATTCGTCATCTTCAGGCTGGTGTTTTCAGCTTCGTGCTTCGAGCAGCAATGTGTGGTCTTAGCTGTTTCTTCCTTTTAACTGCCAGTGGGGGTATGAACTGATTGGGTGGGAGCTTGGCTGTGTTCTGATTGGGTGGAGGTGTGTTCTGATTGGTTAGGGGCTTGGCTGTGCTCTGATTGGCTGGGGGCTTGGCTGTGCTCTGATTGGCTGGGGGGTTGGCTGTGCTCTGATTGGCTGGGGGAGTGTTCTGTTTGGGTGGGGGCTTTGTTGTACTCAGGTTAGTCTGAGTTTCAGGGGGGTTTAAGAGCTGGGCTGCCTTGCTATTTTTTGGCTTCGCGTTCGTGGTCATGCCTCATCTTTATGGTGGGTGTCAGTTTGCTTCATGTATGGATTGGAGGGGTTTAAAGTGGCTAATGATGCAGCTGTGGTCTGGCTTCTGGTTTGTGGTCGTGCCTCATCATCGGTGTGGCTTTGGGTTTGCTTTTTGCGTGGATGTGTGGTGGTGACATCCTGTGTGGTTTTTGTGAGTGTGGGTCTGGTGTCATTTTTTGTGTTAGGGAGTCGTTTGTCAATAAGGGCGGGTTTCCAAATGGCTGGTAGGCGGGAGGTACACCTCCACCCAATCAGAACACAGCCAAGCTCCTACCCAATCAGTTCATCCCCCCACTGGCATTTAAAAGGAAGAAACAGCTAAGACCACACATTGCTCCTCGAAGCACGAAGCTGAAAACACCAGCCTGAAGATGACGAATGGGACTTCGTCGAAACATCGCCAAGACACTTCCAATTTTATGCAGGAAAAAACCCGAATAACCAAAGACACACACACACACACACACACACACACACATATATATCCCCTCTTTGAGCTGATGCTAGTGTGGCTGTGTAGTGATAGTTGCTCTTGGTTATCTTTGGAAAAGTTTTTTTGGGGGAGGCAGACAGCTCAGTATTTAGCTGTGATGTTTTGTGAGGATAGTTGTGTATGTGATTCTGGAAAAAAAAAACAGTGTCCCAATGGCTTAATTTTGCTTCCATTTCTGTCAGCATGAAGGCACTAAGTTTATTGTTCCAGAGTGAGACCTTATACACACACGTTTGTCAAACTACATACTTTTCCATTGCAGAATGTATCCCCCAGAGCGTCCCTGAAAGCTAGTTTTCACACCTTCTTCCAAAAGATTTTTGCACTATGGCTGTTTCTTTCCTCCAGTGCTTCTTTCACACAGATTGATGTCTACTGTTTTTAATGTCTTCAATTCTTAGTCTAGGTGTTCCCTTAAATCCAGTTTGACTGATCTAGCATATCTAGCTTTATTTTCTAAGAAAGGTGTGTTCTTTGCAAGCACTGCTGTGTTGAACAGGATCTTATTCAAAGCCATGAATGTAATCTAAAACAATGGCTAAATAGTCTCAGCTAAGGAAACAGATAGTAAAGACAACTTGGAAATAAATAATCAGTGGACCAGCTCGTCTTCAGAAGCTGTGGGTGCTCCATCCCTGGAGGTTTTTAAAAAGTGATTGGACAATCACTTGTCTGAAATGGCGTAGGGCTGGACTTTCAACTCTGTTATTTTGTTAAACAGATGTAGGAGAAACTTTGAAAAAACATAACATAAAGTGAACCAGGAAAATATGGAGAAGTTGATATATTGAAATGGGTAGAGACAGGTGGTGGAAATA
The DNA here is from genome assembly GCF_016545835.1 of Crotalus tigris. Classification (NCBI taxonomy): domain Eukaryota; kingdom Metazoa; phylum Chordata; class Lepidosauria; order Squamata; family Viperidae; genus Crotalus; species Crotalus tigris. Next base: position 85,390 of record NW_024100469.1, on the reverse strand, counting down.
AAGGAGAATTCCTTTTCATAGAAATGAGAGCATCTAGCTAATCTTGGCAGAAGAAGGAGGAAGGCAGGAAATAACTAAGAAGGATCATACCTGATCAATACTTGGATGAGAGGCCCTCAGAGATCCCAGGGTCTTAGTTTGGGTTGTCAAAACAAAAAGTTGACAATGGCAAATCCATGCTGTGGCCAAGCAAACAACAAAGGAATTTAACTTGTCCCTAGGGAATTTTCTTTCTTTGATCTGATTTTTAAATAGTTGCAAACTCTTGACTGTCTGATAGCATCCCAAGTTTACTTGTCTATAATATATTATTCCCACGCTTCCCAAACTTTTCTAATCTGATTCTTCTCTGGATTAGGCAGTTCTGAATTAATCTTGGTTTCCAAATGTTAATTCCAAAGGTTAAAGTTAATTGATGTATTTTACTTTTAAATTGTGTTTATTTAACAAATGTGAATTGAAATTACACATTCGGTGGTATCAAAGATGTTTCTGTGTGGTGCTTTTGCAAAGGGTAGAAGTCTTGAATGCCGTAGAAAAACTCTACAACAAAGACTAACAGATGTACATAAACTGAGAGCTGTGCTAGATCCTGTGTCTTACAGTTATAAATTCATTTTTCAATCTCTAGTGAATCTGATATCATGGAGATATAAAATATTGTCCTTAATAAGGATGGGAAACCACAAACCACCAACACACCCCTTCCCCAGCCTTTGATTGTCTGGAACCACCACCACTTGCTTCTCTGAGAATAATGAAAAGAACACATTTCTTTCCATGAAGTAAGGACAGGATTTCAAGATGGCTGAATTACTGATGCCATGTTGTCCCACAGGATGTTACTAGAGACATCCTAGGCTTTGACTATGGACAGGTCCCTCAACTTTGAGCTTTAGCAAAGTATAAAATATGTGGCTCATGGAATGCATAAGATACACTCTTTTTGTGGCTCCCAGAACTCCTAGAGTCAATGGACCCCCAACAGCTGATTTTTTTTCACTGTGAAAGGTAGACTTTTAAAGACCAAAAGGAGATCCTAAGCTCTACAAGGCCCAATATACATCTCACTCTACCTTCTACCAGCTTCATTTTGCTGAAAAAGTTAAAGTGCAAGAAGATTCTTTTTAGGGCTCACAAAGAAAATTCTAGCTCAACATTGCTCACTGCTCTGAGCAACAAGGGTAAAGTTATTACCATTACCTAGAAAGTCATTAAAAATCACTATCAGTTTCATTATGCTGCACTTCCTTTGAGTGTTTTATTTATTTAATTTGTTGGTTGCTGTGCTATACTTATCCCCAAAAATATTTTATATATTTTATATTTTGTTCCAAAATATAATCTAAAACATTAGGCATTGTGTCAACATGGGTGGTATAGCACAATATTAATTAATGGTTTAAAAGCAAAAAATAAAATCATGGCAAGAGTTGATATAACATACCATGGTAAAATCCCTGTGAAAATACAACATTACATCCACAGAGTTTAAATGAGTTGGGAAAAAACAAAGACGGAGGAGCATTAAAGTAAGTATCCAGATCATCAAAGGAGATTCCACCATAATGGTTAGATAATCTATTAAAGATGCTATACCAGTGGATTCCTGCACTGGACAAGGGATTGATTTAAGGGAACTCCAAGACCCCTACAAACTCTTTGATTCTATGATAATATGAATCCTCCTAGAATCTATTTCAATTATTCTGGGTACAATCATCCTAATAGATCTTCCATGTCTAATAATGCACATTTTCATAGATGTCATTAAATCCTGATCTGCTTCAGATAATGTGTTGGAAAAAATATCAGAAGTACCCCTGAACTATCCAAGTTCACCTGAGCTCAGGCAAGGAGTCTAGGCTGCTAATTATCAGTAAAGGGCAGAACTCTCACCTTAATGTCACTATTATCAATTTATTTTTGAAATCTGAGATATCATTGGAGAATGCCTTAATGCTTAATCAAGATATATTCAGTTCCCAGCATTTATTTATTATGGGTGCTTTCATATTTTTGGGAAAGTTATTGATGTTCCTAAATCATTTGGACACAGAGCTATTCTGGATTTTTTGATATATGCTGGGATTTTGAAGTATTGTTTTTGCTGTGTCAATGTGGTCTTCTTTTAATTCATGATGACAATAAGCAGGATCATTACACTGAGGTGTTTTTAAATTTATTTATTTATTAGCTTTTTATGCCACCTCCCCTATAAGGTGACTCTGGGCAGCTTGCAAGTTAGAAAACAAGTAGAAAAACAATTAAAATATTAAATTACAGTGATTAAGATTTTAAAACCACATTAAAACCAGAACTAAGAGATGGACAGGGTGGGGATGAGGTCTTCTTACCCCATCAATCCCCTCCAGGAGTGAGCGCCCCACTAAATGTCTGTTTTCGTGGCCATGTTTTCGTGCATGCTGATTGAAGGAAATATGTAAATGGGATTCTGTTTTAAATATAGTAAATATCTGGGGAGATACTATACATAGTTCAAATGTCCTTAATACCACTGATATATTGACGTCCTTCCATGTAAGCCCTCAAGAAGTATTGAACTTAGTCCAATTATCATATGTAACTTCCTTTGTTTATTTTTGTATAATAATTATATACCCCAAGAATATGAAAATACATTTTAAAATAAGCTTCAGAGTATTATTTATATTGGACTTCTTTAGTATTTTCATGTAGAGCCTATTGGCATTTGAAAAGGATCAAACAATTTTCCTCTCAGAGGGACTTGACATACCTTTAATTCTTCCCTTTGGGCATATGTGTGCATAACATGTAGGATTCTAGGGTTCCCTAAAAACCATCAGGGAGCCGAGACTTTCCTAAATAATAATAATAATAATAAAAACTAAATATATAAAAAAGGAGCATCTTGAATTTTTGATCTTTTTCTGTCTTGCTGGGATCAACCAGATTACATCAATTGTAGAAAGTCTGAGCTTTGGGCGCTAACTTTCCCTGGCTAAGATGTTAATATTTTATATGAGCCTAAAGCTTTCCCAATTAAAGGAAGATCAGAAACATCTACTGGTACATTGTATAAGTAGAAGCACTGCAGGTTTTAGACCACCATAAATTCTTATCCTTCCCCCACCTCACACACCCAAAAATCCTACAGTATAATAACATTAAGAAGAAGAAGAGAAAGGCTTTTTTCTGGGGGTGGGGAAACATAATTTCTTTAATTTCCTGCCACACTCTATGATATATTAAAAACCTATTACATATCAAATCCTGTCAAAGCTTTACTGTGCCTAAATGTTCAGGGACAATAGATGCCAAATTGACTGGGCACACCTGTTGTTTTTGTTTTTTTTTTTTAAGAGAAATTTCTGCCCTCATGATAAACCATTTCTGGTGACCAGACTCCCATCGCTATTTTCTGCTTCTTGCTTCCGTCAACAGCAAAAGGATGTAGGTTCTGCTTAACCAAAGGTCAAAGCGGTAAGTAGAGAGAACAGACACAAAATTTGTTTTCTTACAGATATATCCTTGATGGAGTCTCAGCCAATTTATCACTGGCTAACCTAATTTCTGTTTACTATTATCTGTGTTTCTTGATCCCCCAAACTACTTTGGATGTTCCCTTTTATCTCCAGCTGACTCGATTCTCTATTTTTAAATGACATGTTTTCCCAACTTAATTAATGTAGGTAGTCCAGAGACCTCGAAAACTGTCTTAAAATTCAGCTGCTTTCAAGGGTCAGGGAAGATTTCTGTGAGCATATCTTAAAAAAAAAAAAAAAAATTCCAGCTATGCCTGCAGTTATAATCTTTGATATATAAATCTGGAAGAGATATATTGCTATTTTAGAATTCTTTAAAGTCCTGTTTCATAGTCACTGATAATTTTGCAGGTGCTACAGATTGTTTGCTTCTGTTTCCTTCTCCTTAATGGTTTCCAGTCATGACCTGTTTAGCGTTACCAGGCTTCTTAGCTTCTCTCTCAGGACAAACCACTCTCACTGTTGGTGGTAACACCAATGAATGATACAACAAGTGTGTTTTATCTGGCTAGCTAAAGAGCATCATAGTCTAAAACAGGACACAGTGTCAGGCATAATAAAATAATGTGTTAGTATTTTCTTAAATCCTTAGATTTCTTAATATAGGTAGTCCTTGACTTATGACCCCAATTGAGTCCAAAATTTATGTTGCTAAGTGAAACAGGTAAGTGAATTTTGCCCCATTTTACGACCTTTCTTGCCACAGTTGTTAAGTGAATCACTGAAGTGGTTAAGTTAGTCACACAGTTGTTAAGTGAATCATGCTTTCCCCCATTGACTTTGCTTGTCGGAAGCTCCCAAAAGATGATCACGTTATCCCAGCTGCCAAGCATCCAAATTTTGATCACATGACCATGGGGGGGTGCTGCAATGGTTGTAAATGTGAAAAGGGTCATAAATCACTTTTTTCAGAGATGTTGTCACTTCGAACAGTCACTAAATGAACTGTCATAAGTTGAGACCTGCCTTTATTCTGAAGAATTGTTAGCTTGGGTCATCAAGAATTTCACCAAGCAAGTTGGCCACATCTTGAGGACTTCCTTCTTGACAATATGCTACTGGAATAACATCTTCTCCTTGAAGAAATGTTCTGTTTGATGGTCTATCTATTTTAAGTCCAAGCCTGGCTTAAAGTAAAGCAAGCAGAAGAAGAGAAACAGAGATCTTAATGTATACACATATGTGTTGTTGGGTCTAAACCCACTTATGATGGACTTATCTAAATATACATGTAGGAAATGAGAGCTAGCTATCTGACTTCCTCTGATTGCTCTTCTGAAGGAAAGAGGAGACAAATGAAAATTCTTCTCGTTTCCCTGAAACTATCACTGTTTAAATACTACTTTTGCTTTTCTTGTCTCATAAATTATAATTTTCTATTATCTGGGAAAGGGTATTTTAAGCAAGTTTTTTTTTTTTTGTAGATTATTAGGTACTAGCTAAGCATTGGGACATTTTACAACAATAAATACATGTTAAATGGTTTTCTTGTTAAGCACAATGTAGAAGTAACTCCTCAAAGTCAGACAGAAATTACTCCTGATAATAAATTAAAGCATTACTTCTTTTCCATTTTTCATTTTGAAGGGGAAAATTACCTTACAGAACTGAACACTTGAAACTGCAGATTCATATTTTTTTAAATAAAGTCTTCCCTTCTCTCCCCTCCCCATCTGGAGGTAAAAGAAATGTGGTTATGGAAAAAGATAGATTGTAAGCCATTTATTTATATAAAAAAAATTCACCTTAACTTTTGATGACTCGCAGGGTGTTTCAAAAGGTTTTGAGTAAATGATATTCATGCACGGCCACATCTGATTGTAAAAGTTTGCAAGATCTGCATATGCAATTGAGATGCCTAAAAAAGTAAGACCTAAAGCAGTGGTTCTCAACCTGTGGGTCGGGACCCCATTTGGGGTCGAATGACCATTTCACGGGGGTCGCCAAACAACCATTTTTTTCTCCTTTTCCTTAGCTGTGCTACTCCCTTTTATTCTATTGGCTTTGGAAAGCCAATAGAATAGACTCTCTTGAATAGAGTCTAATTCTATTGGCTTTCAAAAGCCAATAGGAATTGTCCAGGCTGTCTCTGCCCTGCTGAGCCCGCCAAAAGTCCCATTCTGCAAACGGTGCTGCACCAGTTAAGTAGTCCTCGACTTACGACCGGTTGAATAGTCCTCGACTTACAACCGGTTGGGGGTCGCGGCATTAAAAAGATTGAGAACCACTGATCTAAAGCTATGTGAGCGTGCATCCTCAGATGCACAATTTTCCTTCCATCACACTCCTTCTTCAAACAAAATAAAATTTGCTCTGGGAAATTTCATGGGGATGTGGGGCTCTCTTGGACAAAGCATGAGGATATGGGATGGCCATCCAATGAATGAAAATTTCTCACAGAAATAAGCCACTGGATTCTACCCAGTCTAGTTTAAAATGTTCCAAGATGGTTTCCACAATCTGTTCACGTTAGGAGCCACTGAAAGCTATGGATCTTATTAACCCAAAGGGCCTTTCTGTGGATCTACAGGCACTTTTATTTTTGTGCGATAGGAAAAAGAGTTGCATGAATTACACATGTAAAAATAACACACCTGTGTTCCTCCCCAAATTGCCTTGTAACACCTTTAAAGTCTACCATATATTATGAAGAATGCTTTCATGGACTCCCATTAGCCAAGTACTATGATTAACAACTTATTTGAATCACAGATTAGAGAGCTGCATGGATTACTTTTAGCTTCTATCCTCTCCCACTTTTCTCTTGGCCTATGTTAGCAGTGGGCACATTGGCTCTGTCTCACAAAGAGGATGAATTTTAATTTTTTTACCCTTCCTTTTCAAATGTTCAGCAGATGTCTTAGGAGAGCAGCCAATTCTGGTTATAAAGAGCCTAGCAAAAGAAACTGGCCAGAGAAAAGAATGCAAAGTGTTCCGATAACTTCAGTCACTAATCATGACAATTAAAGACGACCCCCTTTCTAATCATCAGTTCATTTGGAAACCTTACACAAAGATGTATATCCCTCTCTATTGATAGATTTATCTGACTTCCTGTCAAAATCAATGTGCATTGACAAAAATCTATTTTGTTGTTTTTGCCACAGAAATCTACGCTGGCATTTTTGCCCATGGAGATTTGGCTAGTCATTGTCAGCATGAGGTGCCAGCAAGAGCTTTTTACTGTTTTGTTTTGTTTTTTTTTAATGATGCCAGCTGCTTCCCTGGCTTAGAATTTTTGGTTCAGATTGTAAATGGGGGTGAAAAATCCATATCCACCTCAGCTTGTTCTGTAGAAGACAGCAGCGACTTGATTTATGAATTCTAAGAACCAGGGGCAGTTATTGTGAAGTTCTAAGTATCAGAAATGAGAAATAGGGATTTCTGGCTGAGGATGATCTTGGCCATTTGGGGGGACATGACTAGTGATCAGTTGCTGGCCAAATTGTCAAACATACCGCACAACCCTGTAGCAAATCATAGATGACAATATGGCTCTTCTTCCTACCTATTAGGTAACTTTGACCTAAGACTTGAAAACTGAACATAATAAAGTGAGCAATAACTATCCTTTAAATCAATCATCGTAAAATTATATTGCAGGGAATTCTGAGGTTCCTTGAAAACTATTCAAAGCTCTTCTAATAAGATCTACAATAATAGACAAAATCACACACACACACACACACACACACACATACAAACCTCTTTAAAGGCAGCTTGCATATTTACTACTACCAGTATAGTTAATATGCTGCCAGATGGAGGAAAGTACTATATTTTTTGGGGTGGTAGTGGTGGTTGTATTTCTGTATTTTAATATAAAGCCATACAAGATTTCATTAATTCTGCATTTTTAAATAAGCCAATCTTGGAAGGGACTGGAGGTCTTCTAGTCCAAGGCAGGAATCCTTATACTACCTTGGATATCATGTCATTTCTTTTCCCCTAATTTTCAGCCAAATACTTTCAATAAAGTTTCCATCCTTGGTATTGGGTACTTCTGTACAGGTGTACTACTTATTTACATACAGTACAACTCCTCCTCTTTTGTGGGGCCTGTTTCTTTTGAAAACATTGCAACTTTGCAGTAGTATTTTTCAAACATGAGTTCTATCTCACCAAATATTCTATCCCACCAGTACAGTATCATACCTGTCCTCATATACTAGGAATTCAGGTTTTCCCTGTTTGTTCCCCATATTTTGAGAATGAATGTGCAGGCATCTAAGCCCTTTATGGCTGATCTTGCATTTGCTTGCTGCATCTCTTGTTTTATATCTAAGTGCCCCTTCCTTCTCACCATCCTCTTTCTCATTGTCAAATTCATTGTCTTGAGACTTATGCTTTGAGTTTGGTTCTGGAAATTAGCTTTGTCCCCTCTTCAGATTAGTATAAAGCCCTTTGGCTAGCCCGAGCAATAATATTTCCCTAATACATTCTTCCCAGTTCTTGTGAAGTGGAGCATGTTTCTTTCTAGAAGCCCATCATATAGATAATGTAGTAGACCATGGCCCAGAAATCCACAGTTTTCTTGATAGCAGCAGCTCTTGAGCCAGGGATTTTTCCTGAATGAGAACTCCCCTATTCTTCCTGAATGAGGTATGGCTTGGAACAATTATCCTTCAGGTTCTTTATTACTATTATTATTGTTGTTGTTATTATTTTTATTGTAGAGATTAAAATACAAAACAGTAAAATAAACAAACAAAATGAAACAAAATAAAAGCATACATTCAACCCTAACAATAACAAAGAAAAAATACTGTACAAAAAAAAGAGGGAAAAGTGGCCAATTAAATAAGATAAGATAAGATGACCTTTATTGTCATTTTTTTACTGTGGGCACAGCGGCACACATCAAAAATGAAATTTAGTTGCCCGCTCTCAAAGTGAAACACATACATGACACACACCTAAACATACTATGTACAACATATGTATATATAACGGAAGGAGGAAGCTTGAGAGTTCGCAAGGTTAATGCTGTATGGAATGAAACTCTGGCTGAATCTGGATGTTCTGCTTCAGATACCATGAAGCCTCCTCCCCGAAGGTAACAAGGAAAACAGGTTGTGGAGAGGATGTGTAGTGTCCCAGATAATCTTACGGACCCTGCTCAAGCACTGCTTCTGTGCTATGTCCTGGATGGGAGGAGGGAGCTGCCAATGATTTTTTTGGCCATCCTCACCACTCTCTGCACCACTTTCCTCTCTGAAGCAGGAATGCTTCCAAACCAGACTGTGATGCTGTATATATATATAAATATATAAAAGAAAAAACAGCACTCAACAGGTTAAGCTAAACATTACACTAATCTTCAAACCTCTCTGTTAACCATCTGTTATTATATTTAGCAGTAAAAAATCTACAAATGGTTTCCAATCTTTTATAAAGCTGCCTAGTCCATTATCTCTAATCAAAGCAGTTAATTTCGCCATCTCTGCTAGTTCAGTAAATTTCAAAATCTTTTCTTCAACAGTCGCCATCTCTTTTTCTTTCCAGTGTTTAGCAAGTACAATCCTCGTGACCATGTAAAGGAATAGTAAGTTGGCTTGTCCATCCTACCTAAAAAAAACAAAACTATTTTTGCATTGTCATTGTTATATTTATCCAGTCTGTTTTGCATGTTTGCAAGACCACCACATATAATCAAATGAACCTGGATTTTGATGAAATTTCCAGCACTTATTAGAAATCCATTTATACATTTTTGCTAGTCTATCTGGGGTCAACTATCAACAATACATCATTTTGTAAAAGTTTTCTTTCAAACTATAATTTAATGTGAATTTTACTCCATTTGCCTATATACTCTCCCATTTATCCGGCATTGTATTATACCCTCCCAAAATTGCCCAGTTTACATTCTCTAATATATTTATCTTCTAGATTTATCTTTAGTAACATGTTATATACTTTAGAAATCAAGTGGTCATTTGCAGAATTTGAATGAGCAGTGGATTCCTCCTGAACTCTCCTATTCTTCCTGAATGAGCAATGGATTGAAACTATTATTCTTCAAGTTCTATAACACAGCTTTTATTTCACAGTTCAGATTGTACCAAAACAGATTGGGAAATCTAATAAATTACATGTTTTATTTCTGTTCTAAGAAAATGCACAGACATTGGTTTAAATGTGAGGTTTCGATCCCTTTATTGAAAGCATTACATTAATGTGGACACAGAGAAAAAAAGATTTAAAAATAAATATATGTGAACATAGCATAAATGGCAAAGAGGCTGCTATCTGCCCTTTTTAGAACAGAGTTCTGCTGAAAATTTCTTTGCTGTTTCTTTTTAATATCCTCATTCTTTTCCCTGGAGAAATTATTTGCAATATCTCTGCCCATAAGTTTGGTGCAGAATTTCAATAGGTCTTTTATGTTCCATTCTAATAGAAATAATTTACCTATATATGTGGATTCGGGACTTCAGTGCAAGCAGAGTGATTGTGCTGGAACTTGCTCCAGGAATTGGAATAATAATAATAATAATAATAATAATAATAATAATAACAACAACAACAACAACCCCCAGTGAGGCACTACCTTGACGTGGTTGTGGGGCTTGTGTACTCTGAGGAAGATGAGAGCTATGCCAGAGGTTCAACCAGACTGGACAGGTCTCATAAGAGGAGTCAGACAAAGAGTGTCTCTCCCATAAAAAATATAGTGAGACGTAAATTTCAGAATGCCATACCGGCTTGGATGTCGCCCGGGTTAACAAGATCCGTGCTAGATATTGCAGTTCCTGGATATCTGGTGAAAAATGGGTTACAGGACCCAGGACTGTTGGTTGAGCAACCAGGGCCAGCAGCTGCAGAACTACTGGAAGAAAAGATGTTTACCTGTCGCAGATACACAGTGATTGAAAACAAAGAAATAATGATCTGTTACTACAAATCAAGTCCAACAAGAAGAGGATATTTAAAACGAATGCACCAGTTCTGGAAAGAACAGCATCCAGAATCAGAAATAACAGAACAGAGACTAGCAGATCAACGCAGATTTATAATTCGAAATAAAGTATTCACAGAAACAGAATTGGATGAACTGCAAAGGTTTACCCAGGGCAAAGAAATCAAAGCCTTACCAGAAGTAATTCAGAATGTAGAGGCAAACCAGGGGGAGTTGGCAGTGAAGGAATCTAGCAGAGATATACTACTGTTCTCATTTGGAAACCAGGCACCTCTTCCTCAGGAAGAACAAAACCCTCTAACTAAAGAAATAAAAGAATTGAAACAAAGAATAACTGAGCATCTAGAACAGCACAAAAACAACAGAATAAGGCTGCCTGCATTGAAGCTTGTTCCAAAGAAACAGCTAGCACAAGCATTAAAAGATGCAAATACTGCAATAGCAAGTATAAGCACCAATTCACTGCAAGAAACAAACCAACTAATGTACAGCACAGCTGCAGTTATAACAGAATACCTGGGATGCAAAATCAACAAAGAAGAAAAACAAACAAACAGTGCACCAGAAAAATGGAAGGTTAGACTAGAAAATAAGATCAGCAAGTTAAGATCACATGCAAGCAAGCTAGAACAGATGAAAGAAAAGAAGCTGAAGAACAAGAAGACCAAAGAATACCTAATCAAGAAATACCACTTAGAAACAAGGAAGATCAAGGAAGCACTGGAAATAATAAAGCAACAAATAACAGCTATAGCCAGGAAAATCAGTAGATATGAAGCTCGAATTGCAAACTATAGGCAGAACCTCCAATTTCAATCCAATCAGAAACGTTTCTACCAATCCATCAATGGAGAAACTGCAAGGAATCAGTCAGTACCTGACAAGGAAGAAACAGTGCAGTTCTGGAAGCAGATATGGGATAACCCAAAGAAATACAACAAGGATGCGGCTTGGTTAAAAGAGGTGGATGCAAATAAAACAGAAGTTGAAATGAAAGAACTAGTAATAACAACAAAAATGGTAGAAAAAAGAGCAAAGAAAATCAAAAATTGGTCAGCACCAGGTGAAGATGAACTGCATGGGTTTTGGTTGAAACATCTAACTGTTATACACCCACTCATTGCCAAGCAGTTCAACAATATACTACAAGGAGGAGAAATTGAAAAGTGGCTAACAACTGGGAAAACCTACCTAATAATGAAAAATCCAGCAAAAGGGGCAACACCAGGCAACTACAGGCCAATTACCTGCTTACCAACAACTTTCAAATTACTAACTGGTGTGGTAGCTGATGCAGTACAACAGCATCTAGTTGAAAACAATCTCTTTCCACCTGAGCAGAAAGAAAACCGCCCCAATAGCAGAGGAACAAAAGATCAACTCCTAATAGACAAAATGATCTTGGAAAACTGCAAGAGAAGGAAGACCAACCTGAATGTGGCATGGATTGACTACAAAAAGGCATTTGACTCTCTGCCACATGACTGGATAATCAAGTGCCTAGAAATAACAGGAGTCAGTAGAAACATCAGAAAATTTGTGTAAAAATCGATGGCACAATGTAAGACACAGTTGCAGATCAATGGTGAGAGACTGGGAGAGGTTAATATCAAGAGAGGAATATTTCAAGGAGATTCATTATCACCATTACTATTTGTTATTGCACTGTTTCCTCTGTCAACAATACTGAATAACTCAGGACATGACTATCAAACATGAAAAACATTACCAGACTATCCCATCTCCTTTACATGGATGATCTGAAGCTGTATGGAAAAACATCATCTGAAATAGAATCGCTGCTCAACACTGTCTGTATATATAGCCAAGATATGGTTATGGAGTTTGGTTTGGACAAATGTGCCACACTTACTATCAAACAAGGAAAAGTAGTGAAAACTGAAGGAATCAAGATGCCCCACGAAAATAATATTAAGAGTCTGGATGAGGAAGATTACTACAAATACTTGGGTATCCTTCAAGCTGACAACATCAAGCACACTGAAGTCAAGAAAAAGATTAGAGGTGAATACATCAAGAGAGTGAAGAAGATCTTAAAATCCAAACTCAATGGAGGAAATACCATAAAGGCAATCAACACCTGGGCAATCCCAGTCATTAGGTACACAGCTGGAATAGTGGACTGGACTCAAGCAGAACTAAAAGCAATGGATAGGAAGACCAGAAAAATAATGACAATGAATCATGCCCTTCATCCACGCAGTGACATTGACAGACTTTATCTACCAAGGCAAATAGGTGGGCGTGGAATGCTACAAGTACATCAGATGGTTGAAGAAGAAAAAATGGCTTTGGAAGAATATCTGAAGAACAATGATGAAGATGCACTGAAATTAGTATATCAGGAAGGCTTACTGACTACTGGAGAGACCAAACTGGCCTACAAGAAAGACCAAATGAAGAACAGAATAGAGGCATGGGAAGACAAAGAACTACATGGCCAATACATTAAAAAAAATAGCTGGGAAAGCAGATAATAACAAGACCTGGCAATGGCTAAGAGCAGGAAAATTGAAGAAAGAGACCGAGAGACTAATTCTGGCTACACAAGACCAAGCCATAAGGACAAATGCATATAAAGTCAAAATTGAGAAGACAGCAACAGACAGTAAGTGCCGCCTATGCAAAGAAGCTGAAGAAACAGTGGACCACCTGGTAAGCTGTTGCAAGAAGATTACACAGACTGACTACAAGCAGCGGCATGACAAAGTAGCAACAATGGTGCATTGGAAGATCTGCAAAAAATATCATTTGCCTGTAAGCAAAAACTGGTGGGATCATAAAATAGAGAAAGTCATAGAAAATGATAAAATTAAACTGCTCTGGGACTTCAGAATTCAAACAGACAAGCACCTGCAACATAACACCCCAGACTTAACAATTGTCGATAAGAAAGACAAAAAAGTCTGGATAGTGGACGTGGCAGTGCCTGGAGACAGCAGAATAGACGAGAAAGAACTGGAGAAGATAACAAAATACAAAGACCTACAAATACAGTAGAAATAGGAAGACTGTGGCAAAAGCAAGCAAGGGTAGTACCAATAGTCATAGGCTCCTTGGGTGCAATCCCAAAACAACTGAACTTGAACACCATTGGTATTGACAAATTCGCTATTAGTCAAAAGGCGACCTTATTAGGAACTGCTTCCATCCTGCGACATCTGTAATGCCATCAAACATCCACATCTGCCTATTCCAGGTCCTGGGTAGACAAAATGCCATAGGTAGACAAAATGCCAAATCCAGTCTGAACATCTGGCTGACTGTGCGATGATTGAGAATAATAATAATAATAAAGTTGGAAGGTACCTTGGAGGTGATCTAGTCCAACTCCCTGCTCAGGCAGGAAACCCTATACTATTTCAGACAAATGGCTGTCTAGTCTCTTCTTAAAAACTTCCAGTGTTGGAGCATTCACCACTTCTGGAGGCAAGTTGTTCCACTGGTTAATTGTTCTAACTGTCAGGAAGTTTCTCTTTAGTTCTAGGTTGCTTCTCTCCTTGATTACTTTCCATCCATTGCTTGCCTTCAGGCGCTTTGGAGAATAGCTTTACTCCCTCTTCTTTGTGGCAGCCCCTGAGATATTGGAACAGTGCTATCATGTCCCCCCTCGTCTTTCTCTTCATTAGACTAGACATACCCAATTCCAGCAACCATTCCTTATATGTTTTAGCCTCCAGTCCCCTGATCATCTTTGTTGCTGTTCTCTGTATTCTTTCTAGAGTCTCAACATCTTTTTTACATTGTGGTGACCAAAACTGGATGCAGTATTCCAGGTGTGGCCTTACCAAGGCATTGTAAAGTGGTATTAACACTTCACGTGATCTTTCAAAACTGCCACAGAACCTAATAATTGTATCATTTTGGAAGCTTCAGGAAGGAACAACAAGAATGCCAACCATGACCACAGCCTCACTCTTTTCTGGTGACTGTGTGCATTGTACATGTGATGTATGCAAAGATGGTGGGGCTTTGATTGCAGGATCATGGCAATCATTTTCATTTATTTGATCACTTCCTTCCCACACTTCCTTCCCAAAGATACCTCTGGAAACACATGCCATCAATTACTGTATTCCTACACTGGAACTTTGTTAGGTTATCTAATTTTGAAGGTGAACATTTGGGAACATTTGAATAGAGTTCATACAGAGGAGGCTTTTGAACCTCTCTCTCTCTCTCTCTCTCTCTCTCTCTCTCTCTCTCTCTCTCTCTCTCTCTCTCTCTCTCTCTCTCTCTCTGTGTGTGTGTGTGTGTGTGTGTGTGTTTATTTGTTTATTTATTTATTTTAAGGGGACTTTTCCCCCAAAATTGTAATACTTTCAAAACAATTGTTTAACTGTTGTAACTAAACAATGTCAACAGCTGAAACTGGCTTTGAAATAACAGCACACTATACAATGTTTGTATCTATTGCAATTTTCATCTCCTGAACTAATTCACATTCCAGAATGTAGTGTTTGTTTTGCTTTACACTTCTTTGAAGTTGGCGGTATTGTACCCAGTTCAAAAACAGTGCAAAGGAACAAAAATGCAAAATTTACCTGGATAAAATACCCTTTTGCTGTTTGAGAGAGAACATCTTGATTAAAATAGCAAGAGGAACCAAGGTAGATTTTTGACCCTAAGTACAATAGTGCCAAAATGACGAAACACATGTCATGACATAAACATACATATACTGTGTTGTGCTTGTGTTGCAAGACCACATGTAACCCTATAACAACTTGGTGATGTTGCAATATGTATTTCGTCACTCGTGTCTCTTGCTCCTTCCTTACAGATATCTTATAGGAACGAATAGGAAAAAATAAATAAAAGCAACAGTGTTATCTGTGAATAGTAACACTGTTTAGCCAAGCAGAAGATATAAATTCATTGGAGGACTTTAATTACTCCAATAGTTTGCCTACCATTTTCTTCCCACCTGTGATAATCAGGGGACCTGACTTGATCACGAGTGTAGAAACCATATCCTATGAAATGAGACAGTCAGCTATAGTTTTGAGAAGAAACATTGGATTGGAGAATGTCTGTGATAACACTCTTCAAAAATTTGTGCTACACAAGAACATGAAGATTTGATCTGTGTTTTTCCAGAGTGCACGATAATATAATGGATTTAAGCTACAAGAAGGAAGATCTCAATTGAAAGTTAGGGGGAGCATTTGACTTTAGAATCAAATACCAAGAGAAGTTGTAGGCTCACTTTCACTGTATACATTTGATCAGCAGCTAGAAAGCCATCTGCTGCTTCAATTTGCATTCTTTCACTAAGCTGAGGTTTGGACCCAAAGGCTTAAATAGCTTCTTTCGATTCTATAATTTTAAACTTATTGTTGCATTAAAAGTCACTTTTTAAAGTAAGCCCCGCGAGATGCTTGAAAAAACAAAATCCTGGCTTCATTCTCATTTGGACCTTATCATTCTTCAGTCCAAAGGGTTTGGAGTTTCTTGAGGCATTCCAGAATTGGAGTAGTTCAAAGAGAGCTTTTGTTGATATTCCAGCAGACCTGCTGCCCTCATTCTAAATACACATCATTGTTCCCATCTATTGAGGACAATTATTATGTGCAGGTATACATGCAGTAAAACTGACTCAGTGAAAGAAAGGGCATGTCTCCACAAGTGCATTTCTCTGTGCAAGAAAATTAAACAATACCATTGGATGAAGAGAAATTTTACTGGATTATACATCATAACATTCAGACACATCCCTTCTATGCAGTAAACATTTACTTAAAGTTTTTTGGACAGCTAATAAATATTTCTACATAATCCTCTGTGTGATCCATACTCAGTATCTTCTGCTGCAAAATAAATGGAAGATAAAGTCTTGAAAGAATATCTGATGTAGAGAGTACTATATATTATATGTCCAGGTACTCTTGTGATGTTACCTGAAATCCAACAATGCTACATCGCAACCTGCCAAAGTGTCCACTGATCTGACAATCATCAGGATACATCTTTCTTTTGCTTCTATAGTTTTGCATTGAGAAGAGCACTCACAGGAGGAGACGCATTTTCTGCCCTATGTGTTTGGACTGGAGAAGCTCCTAATCACATACACCCTTTAATTTTGCATTTTAGGTCATATCAAGCACTGGAAGCAAAGCAGAGGGAGTTCATTCTGCTAAGAATGCCTGAATAACAAACAAGTTGCATGTGGCAAGGCGTACTATTTTTGTCTGTGTAACATGGAATGGAATGATAGTAGATAGCTAAATTATTCAGAGGACTCTGAACTCCATAAACTATAATAGGATATACTTCTCAGTATAAATAGATAATGCAGGATGTAGGAGCCAAATTATGAAATTTGTAAAGAACTTCCAACCCAAAAATAAAATTTGATTCCAGGTTTTGTTTAATCAGCTCTTACAAAAAAATATTTAACATTGGGAGGGGGAAAAATGGCTAAAGCATATTTAAGATCTAATTCGAGTTTGGAATCCAACATAAAAATTCATTGAAAACATAGTGATTTTACTGTTATGGTCTCGTATTGTTTTGCCAAAGCAGAATCACACAAAGAAATGAATCTTAGGTATGATCAAACCTGATGGGAGACTATTTGAAACCAACATACTACTTATAAAACATATTTTAAATAAATCATAGCTATGCTGGCTAAAGATTACAATCCTTCACATGCTCAATTTGGCATAAGCCACACCTAAAAGTTTGGATATAGATTTCCCATAAATGGAATCCTACTTTTGCTGATGATCTTACTGAAGAAAGTCAAATGGAGAATAAGTCAATGGATAATCTTTACTAAATTCTCCTTCCACTGCAACTCTTGTGATCTGAACAATCTTTGGAATCTTAAAACACAGAAGAGGACAGAAGTCCAATACCTGAAGTTCTAGAAACCATGGATGTGATAGTAGGAAAATATTCAAGGAAGTGTGTATGGAACTGAGGCTATTATATCTACTAACACTGGATTCCAATTTTTTAAAAAGGGTTGTCTTTGACAAAATCAGCCCAATCAGAATTGGCCCATTGCGAGACCTTGTCATTTTGTGATATCTTTTAGATGTTCTTAAGGTCCAGATGATCACTTGTCCCCAAGATGAGATGGATTGTCTCCTCATTTTCAGAGAGGGAAATGATAGGATAAACCTACAGGTTTTTGTCAGTCCTAAGGTAAGCCAGACTGAGAGTTCAATGTCATACAATAAAAGTCCCTCACTGTCTCTAATATTTTTCGTCTATAAATTCTTACCCTGCTGAATCCATTGCTTTATTTGATGTTCAGCATATGCAGGGTGTTCCCACCTCTCTCCTTCTTCATAAATAGCTTTTATAAACTTTCCCAACTAGAGTACAGACTTTGAAAAACAACTAAGGAAAGAAAAACCCAAACTCTTTGAAGTTTCATTTCACCTCTTCCTTATTTGTATTTTTATAGAAACATTACAAAGAGGAACTTTGAATTTCCATTACCAGAAGAATCCAGGGTTGCAACATTAAGTTAACAACCACAGAGTTTCTATTTTAGCTTACCTGGCACACTCAGCTCTGCCAGATGTAGGTCTGCTATCACATCATTTGATCTGCTGACAATGTGTGCTTGACTTAAAAAAAAAAAAGCAAAGCAAAGCAAAGGAAATGCCTAGGTGACTCCTATCCAAATCACACATATTCTTTTGGTTAAGAATGAAATGTGAGACTGAATTTAGCCTTTAATTACATTTCCTTCCTTACCTCCAACAAACAAAATTTTATAACCTTTCCAATGAAGGAAGCCATATTTTGTAAATTACTTGCTTGGAATCTTCCCAGGAGCAAAGTTACTTAGGAAACATTCTATTATTTGGATTAATCAAAGGTGGAGGCTCATTTTCAAGCATTCCCTCTGTTCATTTTGTCTATTGGGCAGTGGTGGGTGGGCCCATCAGAAGATATTTTTTCTCTTTTTTTTCTTTGCAAATTTCATTTCACACAGTCCAATGGGAAGGATTTGTGGAACATAAGCATCACTTAAAGCAATGTGTGTGTGTGTTTGTATGTGTGTGTGTGTATCCATTGCTAAGCAAGGCAGTTGTTAAATGAGTTTTGCCATATTATTTATTTATTTAATGTATATATAGCCACCCATTTCCCAAGCAGAGGTTGTCTTTCATTATAGGATTGAATAAGCTTTATAAATGGAAACACATAAAAAAGATTGGTTAATGTGAGACTCCATTTTTAAAGCTTATTCAGTCCTATAATGAGAGGCAATCTCTGCTTCTGAGATGGGCGGCTATATATAATACATTAAATAGATAATATACCCAACAACTAAAAAAGACGATCACATCTTTCTTAACTTTTGATACCGAGTTGTAGATGGCAATAAATGTTTTAAATAAGTAAGGGTTTTTTTTTTTTTTTTTTTTATGAAAACCAGGTCTCCTTCTCTCCTAATTTCCAAACAGTAGTACCCTGCTGACAGGCAGTTTGGTCTAGTAGTTAAGGCACAGAAGGGGTGGGGGGGGGGGTTTCTAGGCCTGCCTTTAGGCACAAAGCCAGCAAAGTAACTTTGAGTCATTCAGTCTCTCTCAATCCTAGGAAGAAAAGGATGGCAAACCCCTTCTGAAATTACTGCCTAGTTGTCAGGAGTCAAGACTGATTTGGCAGCCTCTTGTTAAACTGGAGATCTCCAGATTTTTCTGTAGCATGCAGAAAAAGGTATAATTTGGATGTTTTAAACTCTGTGGGTTCTTTGCCATCAAGATACTGTGTCGAGTTCAATGCCATGCAATATCTGTCAGCTTGAATTTCCTGCTCTTCCAAACTGAGCTGACTGGGGCAAGAAACTATTTAGCAAGTTGGAAAAAAATGGGACCATTTCACACTTTATAGGGGGAAAGGGTTAATTAGGAGCAGATGTTCAAGACAATGTGAAGGCAACTTGTAATGTCCCTAGCAGTTCAATTAGCCATTTTTTTCTGCTTCCCTACTCATATTTCATATTTCTTGACATTCTAAACCAAGGTCCATGGGGCACAGGATGCATATTTTAGATTGGTCCTTGACTTATGTGTACCAAGAAAAACAAACAAAAGGTGACAGACCTAAATATTGAGGAAGTAGAAGTCACAAGAAGGGGGAACCCAAAGAAGAAGAAATTGGGGTGACATTGATTGAACACATTTATTTAAGCAACCCAGCTCTTGCTCCTCCTTCAAGTTCCTTCCCCATGTGACACTTCTGAGCTAAATATGTACTGTTATATTTCAGATGTGTTGGTCTTCAACCTTCTTTGGCCACTCTGGCTAGAATTACTGGAACTAGCACATCTGAAGGGGACTGGATTAGAGAATGCAGGTTAATTCACAGTACATACCCACTGTACTTTCATACTTTTTTAGTCTCTTGAGCTGCAAGCAAAACCACTTTTATTTTCAGATCATGAAAACTACTTAGAACACCATAACAGAAGGAAATCTGGCAAGACATTTTCTACCCTTTCAGAGAAACTGGCTGACATACCTCATATACGAACCATTTAAAGTCTTGATGCATGCAAATTCCACAATGCTTCATTTTGGAAGGCAATTGAAACTTTTATATCTTTTGTTATAACCACAGGTATGCATTTTTACTCCATGCAGGGTTTTTTTTGTTTTTGTAAAATCACAGGTCTTTTGAGATCATATTCTAAATATTGGGAATTCCAGTTATGTTTTACTTTGGATACAGCTAAAGCTATACTTTACTAGCAGAAAGCATAACTAACTGACTATGCAAGCAGAAAGCACAAAAAATATTTTTTTAAAGAAAGCTTTATCTACAAAAAGTCATGAGAGTTTGCAAAGGAATGCCTAGGAGTATAATCTAAATTGAAACTAAGATTTTTGATTCTTTCTGTTGTTGAAAGTCTCTGCATCTCACAGTCACCATTTTATTGGCAAATAAGCAGAATCAAATCCTCTTTTCTTGACCTAGTGTGCACACCACAGCCAGGAAACCTGGGGGCTTCCAGATGTTAATGAACTACAGTCCTGACTAGCAGACTTCTAAAGAATACTAGGTAAAGGAATGCTTAAGGAGCTCATCTTAAAGCTTAAGGCAATTTCTTTATTCCTTAAGCCTCTCCAAGCTCCTAAAACAAAGCAGGATTCCAAATGTTTAGCCCCATCAACTAGACATGTTCTATTATTCCCAGTGGCTATACTGTCAGGCCATACCTTTGGCACTTCAGTCATGGCACTATACAAATTGAATGGGAGGAAATTATATAGATTTTCTGGTTATGATGTGAAGGTTTGGTGACAGTAGATACATACAAACCTGTGCTGCTTCTTCACATTTAGTGGAATTTAGAAAGAGTTTCTGATTTTTAAGTATTCAATCTAGGCATGAGAAAAGTTCCACTTCATATGCGTTCAGTTTAAGGCAGACATGTCAAACACAAGGCCTGGGGGTCGGATGCAGCCTGTGAAGTGGTTTCATGTGGCCCATGAAGCCATCCTGGAAACAGTGAGGGAATGGCCCCGGCTGTCTTGGCCCTGGCCCAGACCAGCCGGGAGCCAATGTACAAGTTTGTGGTGGCCCTCTATGCTGAAACGCATTCAGTCTTAGCTCCACAAGGCCATCTGAAACAGTGAGGAACCAGCCCCTGCCGCATCAGCCCCGCCCTAGGTGCATGCTGGGGAGGTGTCACCCTTTGTGAGGAATGAAAAAATGCACCATTGCCTGCAAGTGGCCAGCAAATGGCCCTCACCTATTTCACATATCCGGCTTGATGGGCTCTGCCCTGGTCCCATCCCTTTCTGCCAGAGACCCTCAGATCTGTCCCACTCCTGCCCATAATGTAGAGCTGTACATGATGTAGAGCTGGACACACCCACCAAGTAGGCCACACCCACTCCATCCATGCCCACCCAGTAGGCTGCACCCACCCTGGCCACACCCACCCAGCCCCCCCAAGGCAACCGCAATGTTGATGCGGCCCTCAATGAAATTGATTTTGACACCCCTGGTTTAAGGAGTTCACTAATACATTGGAATGGATAATAGTACAGATTGGTAAAGAAGGTGAACAAAGTCTTGGCTGTTGCAAAATCTATTGATTACAAAATAATGCATTCTAGAGATCAGGATAATTATAGGAAACAATAGGCTAGGACTATTGACTTTTCATCCAGTCAGTGAGCTTACAAAGGCCACTCTTATTTCAGATAATAATTAAGGCATTGTGAATTGCAAAATCTGGAAGTGAATAATTGTTTCTTGACGGATTGTACTTTCAGTGTGCAAGCTAAAAATATAGGCAGGACCTTATCCAAGGAGACAGAAGTCAGTAGTTAGAACTAGAAGCATATTTTGTCTCAGTGAAGCATATTTTGGGTATATCTAGACTAGATTATGTACTCTGCTCCTTGACAGTGGTTTAAAAATAGCAGTCGGTTATTCCAGCAATTTTGCATTAGTTGCACAGTCTTTTCTTTTGATTCCAAGCACAATGCAAGGTGCTCACTTTGATCTTTAAGTCTCTAAAACATTTTTGCAAGGTTATTTGAAGGATTGCCTCTGTCTGAATAAGCTGTCGAGGATCATATTCTGGTTTATAATGTTATGCAATTATTAAACGCATACACTGCTTTTTCTCTGGAGTTTAAGGTAGTGCCCAGGATTTGTCTATTTGTTTTGTCCAGTGGTGGGATTCAAATATGTGAACAACTGGTTCTTTGTGTGGATGCCACTTCTGGAAGTCCATTCTGGGCCTGGGCAACAGAAAATTAGCTACCGGTTCTGCCAAAGTGGTGGGAACCGGCTGAATCCCACTGGTTTTGTCCCTTGGTTTAGCCTTTAAAACAGTGGTTCTCAACCTTTTTAATGCCGCGACCCCCAACCGGTCGTAAGTCGAGGACTACTCAACTGGTCGTAAGTCGAGGACTACTCAACTGGTGCAGCACCATTTGCAGAATGGGACTTTTGGCGGGCTCAGCAGGGCAGAGACAGCCTGGACAATTCCTATTGGCTTTTGAAAGGCAATAGAATTAGATTCTATTCAAGAGAGTCTATTTTATTGGCTTTCAAAAGCCAGTAGAATAAAAGGGAGTAGCACACCTAAGGAAAAGGGGGAAAAAATGGCGGACTTCATTGTTTGGCGATCCCTGTGAAATGGTCGTTTGACCCCAAATGGGGTCCCGACCCACAGGTTGAGAACCACTGCTTTAAAATAACCCCATGAGACAGCTTAGGATGTGAAGCAGGGACAAAGCCTCATGGTTGAGAGATAATGTGATCTTTTTGGGCCTAGTGCAACACTTCACCAGTACATTCAACTGACTCTCTAAAATGTTCTCTGGTCAACGAATCCTTAACTCTTATTCATGAACTTCCAGACCTCTTAATAAAAGTTCATTGTACATTGATGGTAGCAGAGGGGGGAAAAAACAAAATTTGTAGTCTTTATCTCCCCAAAAGAATGTATGCTTATGTCTTTCCTGGCTGATAATAATAATAAAAACTCTGCTTCAAGTCATGCTTGCTGATATACAGTAGAAGCTGCTGTCGTAAGAAGTGTGAGGTTTTTACACTTTTTAAACTCTTGAATTTGGGTATTTTTCAAGCTTTACTTCTAAACCACCATGTGAATACAAGATGTAATGTTTGAGAAGGAGGGCTCTTTTGTCAACTGGCTTAAAATTGCAGCCTGAGATTCTGATGGTGATCTTGTCCTCAGGATCCTTCAAATTGCTCCTCAGTCTGGCATAAAAGAGCACCCATATGTCGTACTCATTATCAATTATGATTAAGCCCCTTAAGATAAAAAGCCTTTGATCATGAAAGAATGTGAAGATTTACAAAGAAGTAAGTAATCCAACCTTCTTCCTCTTTCCTCTTTCTTTTTTTGAATAATGCTAAATGTCATTTCTTTTAAAAGCAACCTCTCCCCCCCTCCCTCTCTCTCTCTCTCTCTCTCTCTCTCTCTCTCTCACACACACACACACACACACACTTAAAACCTCAGTGGCCTTGCCAGGTTCAATTCACACATCCTCTCAGGGAAAACACCACAGAGCATTTTGACATTTTTTTGATACCTGCAAAATAACATAACATGCTGTCATCCTTTGAAATGGTAAATGGTAATCATTTAAACCAGATGAGTGACAGACGACAGAATTATTGCACCTACAGCACGGAATATACAGTACTCTGCACCTATTTCAGGGGAACAAGAGTGGGTGGCCGGAAGACCGAAACGTTTCCCCCCATTTAACCTGTAATTTGACAACATCTGCAAAGAATTAGCCTTAGCACTGACATGCCAATTGTTGTCTCTAAAATCAATCACTGGGGAGAGAAGGTTACTTTAAATAGAAGTTAACTTCCTAACCCATTTCAGGAAGAAGGAAAAAGAGAAAGAAAGGAGAGAGAGAGAGAGGGGGGAATTAAATATTTAAACTGGAAAGGAAATGAATTCCTTGTAATTCAAGGTTGACTCCAAAGAACTTTTGAGACTAGTAATATTTTTATGTGTTCATAAAATATTGGGATCAGATGCTTTTCACAACTGAAACGTGTGGTGCTTTGTGGGTAATGGATGTATAAACGGGTACATATTTATCTACTATTCCTCTATTTTACTCTTTTTCTTTTTTCTTCTGTTATCTTCTTCCTTTCTCTATTTCTTTTCTTTATTTTCCTCTCTTTGAGCTTAGAAATTGAAGCAATGATTTAGTCGATGTTAAGCAAACCCCATTAGTTGATCCCACAGAGAAATTCTCAGTTAGTCCTCCTAGTCTTACATTTTCAGTCCCCCAATAATGCTACTTACCATTAAGAAATTCCACTTCATGGAGAATTGTAATAACTATTTTGTTGTTTCATGATGTGAAGGGATTTTATTGTGCTGATGATTTTAGTATTTTTAAGTTTGACATTAGCATTTATTTTACATCTAGTAACAATTTTATATTGATACTTATAGTATTATCATGTAATCATTGTTTTGTTATTTTTGTAATCATTATTTTGTAGTTAATTGCTTGATCAGATGCTTTATATATATATTGGAAAAGTGAGGGCTTTATGCTTTAGGTACAGGTGATTGCTTATATGAAAAGAGCACAGTAAGGGGAGGGGGGAAAGGAGTTACGGATGGAGCCTTGGTTGCTGTGTATGGGTCATCATCTAAGAATTGTTTTTTTGTTCCATCTTATGCCTGGTACCAAGACCTGATCTTTTTGTTCTGAAAAGGTATAAAAGGTGGAAGACATCTTTTCTGCCTGCTTGCCTTCATCTCTCTACCAGCCACGAAGAGAGATGGGGTCACCCAAGTCTATTTTGATCAAAATAAAAGTTGTTTGCTTGCTGAAACCTCGGCTCAGGAGTTTCTTTGGCTCTTTTAAATTCCTGAGTAACGCTGGGGCAATTGTGAGGCAAAGTGGAAAACCTTACAGATTGAATGATTTTCTTTAATCTGCTCTAAACCTTCTGAAGTACAGAGATAACAACTGGCTGGTAATTATATCTCCGGATCTTTTCCTTCTTCTCCTTTCTTTAACAAAGGAAGAAAATCCTTTTATCATTCTGATACACTTCTATTATATTCCCCCCCCCTTACCTGTTCTTACGCTACACTTGAAAACTCCTGGGGTGTTGTAGGGATCTGTTCTCCCCCAGTGTTTCTCAGGTTCAGCAACGTTAAGATATATAGACATCTGTCAGTTGAAGTCCATACATCTTAAAGTTACTGAACTTGAGAAATACTGTTCTATCCCTTTACCTGGTTTGGAGTAGAAGCTCGGAAATTTCACATTTCAATTGTTTATAAATCTTTTTGTGGCTAATATCTGAACCTGAGGATTTGTTTATTTTTGAATGTGTCACTGAAGCTTACAGATTTATTCTTACCAGTTCTATTTGCATCTGTTTGAAAATGTTAGCTTAGGCACATCCATGCTCTCGGCAATGAAGATAGAAACAAATAATTCATCAAGTTTCTGTCATTTTTTTCTCCTGCAGACTTACAGTGCCATTATTATCTAAAGGCCTTTATCTTGTTTAAAAATACTTAAATCATTCATATTTGTATTGATCAACTGGTTGTCAATGTTCTTCTTCTTCTTGAATTTAATTTGCCAAACTTTATGTTCTTGTTTGTTTTCCTTACATGATAAGGCTTCCATTTTTTTCAAGGATGTCTTCTTGACTCCGATAGCTTCTCTGTTACTGGTCATTACAGGTCGTCCTTGACTTACAACAGTTCATTTAGTGACTGTTCAAAGTTACAAGGGCACTGAAAAAAAACTAACTTATGACCATTTTTCACATGTATGACCGTTGTGGCATCCCCAGGGCCATGTGATCAAAATTCAGACGCTTGACAACTGGCTCATATTGATGACAGTTGCAGTGTCCCAAAATCATGTGATCACCTTTTGTCACCTTCTGATAAACAAAGTCAATGGGGAAGCCAGATTCACTTATCTACCATGTTACTAACTTAACAGCTATAATGATTCACTTAAGAACTGTGACAGGAAATGGTTAAACTTGCTACCTCTTCCTGAGGTGCTTTTCTCTGCAGTAATAGCAATAGCGCTAGCAATGAGACTTATATACCACTTCATAGTGCTTTACTAAGTGGTTTTATAGAACCAGCCTATTGTCCCCAACAATCTGGCTCCTCATTTTACTGACCTCGGCTGAGTCAACTTTGAGCTGGTCTGGACTGAACTGCTGGCAGTCTGCAGAATTAGCCTGCAATACTGCATTCTAACCACTGCGCCAATTCACACATTTGCAGCATAATGCTTTCTCAAAAAGTGCTGACTGCAACTTAACAAGGTTAGCATTGTGATCTTAATTGATGGATTAGAACTCTCCAGCCAGCTCTCGCTGCCTGAAACTGCCCAGACCATAATCAGTTTCATACTGAAGGCTCTTGTTGTTGGGTGCATAAAATTTGGTTGTAAATGCACACATTGGTCAGAAAATATATTTTTTTATTACTGCTTATTACCATCAGATTTTAAAATGATCTCTAACTGAAGTAGTCATTAAGCAACAAGTGGCTGTATTGCTTCCTGCATTTATAGCCTTTTTATAAACAGGATAATTCCAACACTCCTGTTTATATTTGTATATAAACATTTATTTGCAAATAAGTAGTCATACATCTTTTCCCATGTTGCTTTTCTATGACATATACTTTTTCCTTAGCTTGTGAATTTCTTTACTGTAGATTTCTGCACTGACTATGCTACATTATTGCCCTGGAATAATCAAGACAATTTAACCTTTCTTTCTACTTCTGTTTATTTGAAACAAATTGTATCCTTTAATTGCTATACCCAATTATTTGGATCATCCAACCAAGTCATGATATGTCTATCAAATTATAGTCTATTGAATGAAGTGTTAACATTCATTTTGCTTATTTTCTTTCAACAATGAAGGTCACAAACTTTATATGCCAATGTTTTCCCCATTTTTTTATTAAGTGATTTAGTGGTTTTTTTATTAAGTGATTTAGTTGTCGTACACATATAAAAAAGGGTGTGAGAGTTCAATCACCTGGTGACATCCAATAGCTTAATTTTTCTAACTCCCTCTGGATGCCCCTAATATCCTTATTAAATGGGTATAATGTATACAAAGAAACTTAATTCTTATTTGTGACATTATTGATAACAAGATGCTTAAAAAAACCTACTAATGAAATATTTGAACACATCGAAAGTATTAGTATATTTTATAAAATGTATACTTTATTGTAGATACATAACCGATTACATGAATCTAGAGATAATCAGAAGAAAAGCTTCTTTAATTTATGTTCCACTCCTCAATTTGCATTTTTTTGTTTGTTTGTTATGCTTCAACAATCTGGATTTAGTGACTGTTGCCCATGCATACTCATTAGCATTATCTCAAAATGAGCATGAATGTTGGTATCCCCTTTAGCTGACTAGTGGTCCTTACATATTTTATAATACCTGAAATCCCTGAGTTAAGAATGTTCCCTTAGCGAACATTCGAAGTTACACAATAAGCGCCCCCTAGTGTTTATGAAAAAGTCCCAAAATTACAAATATTTCTTCACCACGGCAGTTTTTCACCCTTACGAATGACTGCAGAGAGACTATAACATTCACCCTGGCTATTCTTTCCCCCCATACCCCGGGTCTCCCTAGACATTAGGCCTGTAAACACTCACCTTGCAAAGATCTAGAAAGTCTTCACTTTCTTGGCTGTTTTGCTGCTTCAGGCCTTCAGTGTGTTTGCAGTGAATGGAGCCTACAGTGCCGCAAGATCACACGAGATCAGTTGTGTGAGATCTCACGCTACTGATCTCGCGTGATCTCACAGTACTTTGGCCTCTGTTCTCTGCAAACAGAGGCCTGGATGAGATCTGTGACAAAAGGCTTTGCAAATGGAGATAAGGGCTGAAACATCGAAGCCTTCATGGCACTGAATGATAGCTTTCAGGATCAGAGCTTTGCTGAGGTCCACCATGGTTGAATTGGGTTGCCGTGAATCATCTGTTTTAAATGCCCTGTTTTATATTGGGATTTGTTCAAATCCAATGCATATCTCAAGACCATATTGTGAGTTTTCTACGAAGCTGTTATATCCATCCATCCATCCATCCATCCTTCTTCCATCATTGTAACGAACCCATATATTTTATCTTAAATAAACATTTGTGGCAATTCAATATTAGTACTGTTGAATAACTTGGTAGCTTTTAGATGATCATATTGCATAGATGACCTATAAAATAATTTTAACTAATTCAGATAATTAATTAAATTAATCTAAATAAAATCTAAAATAATTATTTTAGAAAGGAAAAAAAAACCCTATAAACTGCTTGTCTGAATGCCTAGTAACATCTGAATTAAGGCTCAGTTAGAATATAGATGTTACTGTGAATTTTCAACTTTATAAAAACCTTACCTTCTACCGAAGCTACTTTCTAATAACCATGTTTCTCTCTTATGTTGAGCCAAGTTTGTGTGTATTTCCCAATCTCCTATGACTAACTAAATATCAAAGAAAAGATCATTTTGAGATTTCTGTAATTACGTAATTTCACAGACTTTGAAATTATTTTGAGAGTTGGTCTATTAGATTTTTGGAATAAGTTAATTGGAAATAGGCCTGCTACAAATCTGTACAAGCCATTTGTTCATTAGTAGATAACATTTCTGTTAAAAGACATTCAGCGATACTCCAGCCTTTGAAAAAAAGAGGACTGTGAAAGGAATCCTCATCTCCAAATTTACAGAACATTAAAACTTGTGTTCATAAGCTAGAATGGAAATTTGAAAGGACCCATTCGCTGTCAAGAAGGGATTCCTTTCATGCGGCTCGCCCCAATTTTTTCAGTTGCTGAAATAAGTCAAGCAATTATTATTGAAATTTAATTTCTGCCCAAGCCAAGTCCTCCAGACAATTTTATGCTACATTCCAAGCTCTGACTAATAGTTTAATTATTGCCAACAATTGCTATCAAAAGTTCTTTGCTTATATCTGAGGGCTTTGAAAGATATTTTTGTCTACAATTGAAATGCCCCAGGCTTCTGTCCCTGTGAAGGACTCAAGCATTGCTTCCATTGTGCCAAATTGATTATCATCAGAGTTTTTTTTCCCCTCCACCAGTAATAGCCAGTTTCTGAAATAGTGTCAAAACCTCCTGTATCACTTGTCTCTCAGATCCATTTAATGATGATGATGATGATGATGGAAGGTACCTTGGAGGTTATCTAGTCCAGCCCTTTGCTCAGGCAGGAAACCCTATACCATTTCAGACAAATGGCTTTCCAGTCTCTTCTTAAAAACTTCCAATGTTGGAGCATTCACAGCTTCTGGAGGTAGGTTGTTCCACTTATTAACTGTCAGCAAATTTCTCCTTAGTTCTAGGTTGCTTCTCTCTTTGGTTAGTTTCCATCTGTTGCTTTTTGTCCTGCCCTCAGGAGCCTTGGAAAATAGCTTCACTCCCTCTTTTTTGAGATATTGAGATATTGAAACACGGCTATCATGTCCCCCCTCGTCCTTTAATTCTTTCCTTACTCATCCTCATCCAGAAAAAATCCTGATTGACATTAAACTTAGTTTGTTTAGATTGTTTCCTTCTTTCTGTCAGTCTCAACTACTTTGGTTTTCTGTTCTGTTGAGATAGATATATTAAAACATGCCTATCTTAATTTCATTTTTAAAAACTCCACAAATTCTCCACCAAAAGTTTGAATTTGTTCTGATTTTTGTTGTCCGACTACCACATTTCCAGAGAGCTGAGAAAAGGTCCAGAAGAGGATAACAAAGATGATAGAAAGACTTGAGGAGAGGCCTTTTGAGCCTAGTGTAGAAAACAAGGAAGAAGGTCTTCAGAAAGATATGTAGGAGCTAGGCAAAAGGGGCTGAAGCACTTTTTAAAAAACTCCATAACAGCCAGATAACATCTGGAATAAGTGCAGACTCTTCCCTAATTCATTACAGCATAAAAGGAGAAGAAAGTAAAGCATAGTCAAACTTGCAAGGTTCTGAATCAAAGTAGTTTTTGGAAAACTACAAGAAAGGTATTCAGGAACTATTGCCCACGACCCAAGAAACTAGCATTTAAAAATAATGGGTATACAGTATGTTGTAGCTAAATAAATTTTATTTAAATTGAGAGAACTCATCCTGGCTGTAAGATGTATAGAACAGTGGAATAGTCTACCTATTGGGGTTATGGGTATCCATTTATGTAGATTCTTAAGAATAGGTTGAACTGCCCCCCTTATTTAATTAGTTTTCCTGCGTGATCTAAAGCAGGGGTTCTCAACCTTGGCAACTTTAAGACTTGTGGACTTAAAGTTGCCAAGGTTGAGAACCCCTAAAAGAGTTGGATTAGAATTAGGGTTTTTCAACCTTGGTAGCTTGAAGATGGGTGGACTTCAACTTTGTCATTGCTGGCTGGGGCATTCTTGGTGTTGAAGTCCACCCATCTTCAATCTGCCAAGATTGAGATGATTCTTGGATATCTTTCCTTCTTTCTGTCTAGAAGCCCGTGTAAGACCCTGCTGTTTTAAGTATTGACTGTAACAAATATTTAGGATAAGTCCCTTTCCCAGTTCATCTTGGTATCTAGATACCTTGGAAGAAATATATAGCCTTGAATATGGTTTGCTTTCAGCTCTCCAGTTATTCCCTACTCATCCTCATCCAGAAAAATTCCTGGTTGACATTAACATAGTTTTTTTAGATTTATCAGATAACAGATACAACAATTTTGTATCCCTGTTCCTTGTAGAACATGTTCACATCAGAAAGATTGGAAGCTCATGGATAGGAAATTTAAAAACATCCCTTACCAGGAACACCTCTACATTATTATTATTATTATTATTATTATTATTATTATTATTATTATTATTATTATTATTATTATTATTATTATTATTATTGTGGATCATCGCACAGTCAGCCAGATGTTCAGACTGGATTTGGCATTTTGTCTACCCATGCAGTTCATCTTCACCTGGTGCTGACCAATTTTTGATTTTCTTTGCTCTTTTTTCTACCATTTTTGTTGTTATTACTAGTTCTTTCATTTCAACTTCTGTTTTATTTGCATCCACCTCTTTTAACCAAGCCTGCATCCTTGTTGTATTTCTTTGGGTTATCCCATATCTGCTTCCAGAACTGCACTGTTTCTTCCTTGTCAGGTACTGACTGATTCCTTGCAGTTTCTCCATTGATGGATTGGTAGAAACGTTTCTGATTGGATTGAAATTGGAGGTTCTGCCTATAGTTTGCAATTCGAGCTTCATATCTACTGATTTTCCTGGCTATAGCTGTTATTTGTTGCTTTATTATTTCCAGTGCTTCCTTGATCTTCCTTGTTTCTAAGTGGTATTTCTTGATTAGGTATTCTTTGGTCTTCTTGTTCTTCAGCTTCTTTTCTTTCATCTGTTCTAGCTTGCTTGCATGTGATCTTAACTTGCTGATCTTATTTTCTAGTCTAACCTTCCATTTTTTGTGGTGCACTGTTTGTTTGTTTTTCTTCATTGTTGATTTTGCATCCCAGGTATTCTGTTATAACTGCAGCTGTGCTGTACATTAGTTGGTTTGTTTCTTGCAGTGAATTGGTGCTTATACTTGCTATTGCAGTATTTGCATCTTTTAATGCTTGTGCTAGCTGTTTCTTTGGAACAAGCTTCAATGCAGGTAGCCTTATTCTGTTGTTTTTGTGCTGTTTTAGATGCTCAATTATTCTTTGTTTCAATTCTTTTATTTCTTTAGTTAGAGGGTTTTGTTCTTCCTGAGGAAGAGGTGCCTGGTTTCCAAATGAGAACAGTTGTATATCTCTGCTGGATTCCTTCACTGCCAACTCCCCCTGGTTTGCCTCTACATTCTGAATTACTTCTGGTAAGGCTTTGATTTCTTTGCCCTGGGTAAACCTTTGCAGTTCGTCCAATTCTGTTTCTGTAAATACTTTATTTCGTGTTATTATTATTATTATCGATCATCGCACAGTCAGCCAGATGTTCAGACTGGATTTGGCATTTTGTCTACCTATCGAGTCCTTACCCAGGACCTGGGATAGGCAGATGTGGATGTTTGATGGTATTACAGATATCGTCGCAGGATGGAAGCAGTTCCTAATAAGGCTGCCTTTTGCAATTGACTAATAGCGAATTTGTCAATGCCAATGGTGTTCAAGTGGTGCTCCAGTTGTTTTGGGATTGCACCCAAGGAGCCTATGACTATTGGTACTACCCTTGCTTGCTTTTGCCACAGTCTTTCTATTTCTATTTGTAGGTCTTTGTATTTTGTTATCTTCTCCAGTTCTTTCTCTTCTATTCTGCTATCTCCAGGCACTGCCACATCCACTATCCAGACTTTTTTGTCTTTCTTATCGACAATTGTTAAGTCTGGGGTGTTATGTTGCAGGTGCTTGTCTGTTTGAATTCTGAAGTCCCAGAGCAGTTTAATTTTATCATTTTCTATGACTTTCTCTATTTTATGATCCCACCAGTTTTTGCTTACAGGCAAATGATATTTTTTGCAGATCTTCCAATGCACCATTGTTGCTACTTTGTCATGCCGCTGCTTGTAATCAGTCTGTGCAATCTTCTTGCAACAGCTTACCAAGTGGTCCACTGTTTCTTCAGCTTCTTTGCATAGGCGGCACTTACTGTCTGTTGCTGTCTTCTCAATTTTGACTTTGTATGCATTTGTCCTTAAGGCTTGGTCTTGTGCAGCCAGAATTAGTCCCTCGGTCTCTTTCTTCAATTTTCCTGCTCTTAGCCATTGCCAGGTTTTATTATTATCTGCTTTCCCAGCTATTTTTTTCATGTATTGGCCATGTAGTGCTTTGTCTTCCCATGCCTCTATTCTGTTCTTCATTTGGTCTTTCTTGTAGGCCAGTTTGGTCTCTCCAGTAGTTAGTAAGCCTTCCTGATATACTAATTTCAGTGCATCTTCATCATTGTTCTTCAGATATTCTTCCAAAGCCATTTTTTCTTCTTCAACCATCTGATGTACTTGTAGCATTCCACGCCCACCTATTTGCCTTGGTAGATAAAGTCTATCAATGTCACTGCGTGGATGAAGGGCATGATTCATTGTCATTATTTTTCTGGTCTGCCTATCCATTGCTTTTAGTTCTGCTTGAGTCCAGTCCACTATCCCAGCTGTGTACCTAATGACTGGGATTGCCCAGGTGTTGATTGCCTTTATGGTATTTCCTCCATTGAGTTTGGACTTTAAGATCTTCTTCACTCTCTTGATGTATTCACCTCTAATCTTTTTCTTGACTTCAGTGTGCTTGATGTTGTCAGCTTGAAGGATACCCAAGTATTTGTAGTACTCTTCCTCATCCAGACTCTTAATGTTATTTTCGTGGGGCATCTTGATTCCTTCAGTTTTCACTATTTTTCCTTGTTTGATAGTAAGTGTGGCACATTTGTCCAAGCCAAACTCCATTACAATATCTTGGCTATATATACGGACAGTGTTGAGCAGCGATTCTATTTCAGATGATGTTTTTCCATACAGCTTCAGATCATCCATATAAAGGAGGTGGGATAGTCTGGCAGATGTTTTTGATGTTTGATAGCCATGTCCTGAGTTATTCAGTATTGTTGACAGAGGAAACAGTGCAATAACAAATAGTAATGGTGATAATGAATCTCCTTGAAATATTCCTCTCTTGATATTAACCTCTCCCAGCCTCTCACCATTGATCTGCAACTGTGTCTTCCATTGTGCCATCGATCTTTGCACAAATTTTCTGATGTTTCTACTGACTCCTGTTATTTCTAGGCACTTTATTATCCAATCATGTGGCAGAGAGTCAAATGCCTTTTTGTAGTCAATCCATGCCACATTCAGGTTGGTCTTCCTTCTCTTGCAGTTTTCCAAGATCATTTTGTCTATTAGGAGTTGATCTTTTGTTCCTCTGCTATTGGGGCGGTTTCCTTTCTGCTCAGGTGGAAAGAGATTGTTTTCAACTAGATGCTGTTGTACTGCATCAGCTACCACACCAGTTAGTAATTTGAAAGTTGTTGGTAAGCAGGTAATTGGCCTGTAGTTACCTGGTGTTGCCCCTTTTGCTGGATTTTTCATTATTAGGTAGGTTTTCCCAGTTGTTAGCCACTTTTCAATTTCTCCTCCTTGTAGTATATTGTTGAACTGCTTGGCAATGAGTGGGTGTATAACAGTTAGATGTTTCAACCAAAACCCATGCAGTTCATCTTCACCTGGTGCTGACCAATTTTTGATTTTCTTTGCTCTTTTTTCTACCATTTTTGTTGTTATTACTAGTTCTTTCATTTCAACTTCTGTTTTATTTGCATCCACCTCTTTTAACCAAGCCGCATCCTTGTTGATTTCTTTGGGTTATCCCATATCTGCTTCCAGAACTGCACTGTTTCTTCCATTATTATTATTATCATCATCGCACAGTCAGCCGATGTTCAGACTGGATTTGGCATTTTGTCTACCTATTGAGTCCTTACCCAGGACCTGGGATAGGCAAATGTGGATGTTTGATGGTATTACAGATATCGTCGCAGGATGGAAGCAGTTCCTAGTAAGGCCGCCTTTTGCAATTGACTAATAGCGAATTTGTCAATGCCAATGGTGTTCAAGTGGTGCTCCAGTTGTTTTGGGATTGCACCCAAGGAGCCTATGACTATTGGTACTACCCTTGCTTGCTTTTGCCACAGTCTTTCTATTTCTATTTGTAGGTCTTTGTATTTTGTTATCTTCTCCAGTTCTTTCTCTTCTATTCTGCTGTCTCCAGGCACTGCCACGTCCACTATCCAGACTTTTTTGTCTTTCTTATCGACAATTGTTAAGTCTGGGGTGTTATGTTGCAGGTGCTTGTCTGTTTGAATTCTGAAGTCCCAGAGCAGTTTAATTTTATCATTTTCTATGACTTTCTCTATTTTATGATCCCACCAGTTTTTGCTTACAGGCAAATGATATTTTTTGCAGATCTTCCAATGCACCATTGTTGCTACTTTGTCATGCCGCTGCTTGTAATCAGTCTGTGCAATCTTCTTGCAACAGCTTACCAAGTGGTCCACTGTTTCTTCAGCTTCTTTGCATAGGCGGCACTTACTGTCTGTTGCTGTCTTCTCAATTTTGACTTTGTATGCATTTGTCCTTAAGGCTTGGTCTTGTGCAGCCAGAATTAGTCCCTCGGTCTCTTTCTTCAATTTTCCTGCTCTTAGCCATTGCCAGGTTTTATTATTATCTGCTTTCCCAGCTATTTTTTTCATGTATTGGCCATGTAGTGCTTTGTCTTCCCATGCCTCTATTCTGTTCTTCATTTGGTCTTTCTTGTAGGCCAGTTTGGTCTCTCCAGTAGTTAGTAAGCCTTCCTGATATACTAATTTCAGTGCATCTTCATCATTGTTCTTCAGATATTCTTCCAAAGCCATTTTTTCTTCTTCAACCATCTGATGTACTTGTAGCATTCCACGCCCACCTATTTGCCTTGGTAGATAAAGTCTATCAATGTCACTGCGTGGATGAAGGGCATGATTCATTGTCATTATTTTTCTGGTCTGCCTATCCATTGCTTTTAGTTCTGCTTGAGTCCAGTCCACTATTCCAGCTGTGTACCTAATGACTGGGATTGCCCAGGTGTTGATTGCCTTTATGGTATTTCCTCCATTGAATTTGGATTTTAAGATCTTCTTCACTCTCTTGATGTATTCACCTCTAATCTTTTTCTTGACTTCAGTGTGCTTGATGTTGTCAGCTTGAAGGATACCCAAGTATTTGTAGTACTCTTCCTCATCCAGACTCTTAATGTTATTTTCGTGGGGCATCTTGATTCCTTCAGTTTTCACTATTTTTCCTTGTTTGATAGTAAGTGTGGCACATTTGTCCAAGCCAAACTCCATTACAATATCTTGGCTATATATACGGACAGTGTTGAGCAGCGATTCTATTTCAGATGATGTTTTTCCATACAGCTTCAGATCATCCATATGAAGGAGGTGGGATAGTCTGGCAGATGTTTTTGATGTTTGATAGCCATGTCCTGAGTTATTCAGTATTGTTGACAGAGGAAACAGTGCAATAACAAATAGTAATGGTGATAATGAATCTCCTTGAAATATTCCTCTCTTGATATTAACCTCTCCCAGCCTCTCACCATTGATCTGCAACTGTGTCTTCCATTGTGCCATCGATCTTTGCACAAATTTTCTGATGTTTCTACTGACTCCTGTTATTTCTAGGCACTTTATTATCCAATCATGTGGCAGAGAGTCAAATGCCTTTTTGTAGTCAATCCATGCCACATTCAGGTTGGTCTTCCTTCTCTTGCAGTTTTCCAAGATCATTTTGTCTATTAGGAGTTGATCTTTTGTTCCTCTGCTATTGGGGCGGTTTCCTTTCTGCTCAGGTGGAAAGAGATTGTTTTCAACTAGATGCTGTTGCACTGCATCAGCTACCACACCAGTTAGTAATTTGAAAGTTGTTGGTAAGCAGGTAATTGGCCTGTAGTTACCTGGTGTTGCCCCTTTTGCTGGATTTTTCATTATTAGGTAGGTTTTCCCAGTTGTTAGCCACTTTTCAATTTCTCCTCCTTGTAGTATATTGTTGAACTGTTTGGCAATGAGTGGGTGTATAACAGTTAGATGTTTCAACCAAAACCCATGCAGTTCATCTTCACCTGGTGCTGACCAATTTTTGATTTTCTTTGCTCTTTTTTCTACCATTTTTGTTGTTATTACTAGTTCTTTCATTTCAACTTCTGTTTTATTTGCATCCACCTCTTTTAACCAAGCCGCATCCTTGTTGTATTTCTTTGGGTTATCCCATATCTGCTTCTAGAACTGCACTGTTTCTTCCTTGTCAGGTACTGACTGATTCCTTGCAGTTTCTCCATTGATGGATTGGTAGAAATGTTTCTGATTGGATTGAAATTGGGGGTTCTGCCTATAGTTTGCAATTCGAGCTTCATATCTACTGATTTTTCCTGGCTATAGCTGTTATTTGTTATTTGTTATTATTTCCAGTGCTTCCTTGATCTTCCTTGTTTCTAAGTGGTATTTCTTGATTAGGTATTCTTTGGTCTTCTTGTTCTTCAGCTTCTTTTCTTTCATCTGTTCTAGCTTGATTATTATTATTATTATTATTATTATTATTATTATTATTATTATTATTATTATTATTATTATTAAATATGAGCCAGCAGCTGCCAAAAAAGCCAACAAAGTGCTAGGCTGCATTAACAGAGAGATAGAATCAAGATCACATGAAGTGTTAATACTACTTTATAATGCCTTGATAAGGCCACACTTGGAATACTGCATTCAGTTATGGTCAACATGATGTAAAAAAGATGTTGAGACTCTAGAAAGAATACAGAGAAGAGCAAGAAAGATGATTAGGGGACTGGAGGCTAAAACATATAAGGAACTGGAATTGGGTATGTCTAGTTTAATGAAGAGAAGGATGAGGGGGGGACATGATAGCAGTGTTCCAAGAAGAGTGAGTCAAGCTATTCTCCAAAGCACCTGAAGGCAGGACAAGAAGCAACGGATGAAAACTAATCAAGGAGAGAAGCAACCTAAAATTAAGGAGAAATTTTCTGACAGTTAGAACAATTAATCAATAGAACAACTTGCCTCCAGAAGTTGTGAATGCTCCAACACTGGAAGTTTTTAAGAAGAGATTAGAAAACCATTGATCTGAAATGATATAGGGTTTCCTGCCTGAGCAGGGGGTTGGACTAGAAGACCTCCAAAGTCCCTTCCAACATCATCATCATCATCATCATACAATATCTGTAATATCATCAAACATTCACATCTGCCTATCCCAGGTCCTGGGTAAGAACTCGATAGGTAGACAAAATGCCAAATCCAGTCTGAACATCTGGCTGACTGTGCGATGATCCATAACAACAACAATAATAATATCGCTGCTCAACACTGTCCGTATATATTGCTAAGATATTGCAATGGAGTTTGGCTTGGACAAGTGTGCCACACTTACTATCAAACAAGGAAAAGTAGTGAAAACTGAAGGAATCAAGATACCCCACGAAAATAACATAAAGAGTCTGGATGAGGAACATTACTACAAATACTTGGGCATCCTTCAAGCTGACAACATCAAGCACACTGAAGTCAAGAAAAAGATTAGAGGTGAATACATCAAGAGAGTAAAGAAGATCTTAAAGTCCAAACTCAATGGAGGAAATACCATAAAGGCAATCAACATCTGGGCAATTCCAGTCATTAGATACACAGCTGGGATAGTGGACTGGATTCAAGCAGAACTAAAAGCAATGGATAGGAAAACCAGAAAAATAATGTCAATGAATCATGCCCTTCATCCACGCAGTGACATTGACAGACTTTATCTACCAAGGCAAATAGGTGGGCGTGGAATGCTGCAAGTACATCAGATGGTTGAAGAAGAAAAAATGGCTTTGGAAGAATACCTGAAGGACAGTGATGAAGATGCACTGAAATTAATATATCAGGAAGGCTTACTGACTACTGGAGAGAACAAACTGGCCTACAGGAAAGACCAAATGAAGAACAGAATAGAGGCATGGGAAGACAAAGAACTACATGGCCAATACATGAAAAAAATAGCTGGGAAAGCAGATAATAACAAGACCTGGCAATGGCTAAGAGCAGGAAAATTGAAGAAAGAGACCGAGAGACTAATTCTGGCTACACAAGACCAAGCCATAAGGACAAATGCATATAAAGTCAAAATTGAGAAGACAATAACAGACAGTAAGTGCCGCCTATGTAAAGAAGCTGAAGAAACAGTGGACCACTTGGTAAGCTGTTACAAGAAGATTGCACAGACTGACTACAAGCAGCGGCATGACAAAGTAGCAACAATGGTGCATTGGAAGATCTGCAAAAAATATCATTTGCCTGTAAGCAAAAACTGGTGGGATCATAAAATAGAGAAAGTCATAGAAAATGATAAAATTAAACTGCTCTGGGACTTCAGAATTCAAACAGACAAGCACCTGCAACATAACACCCCAGACTTAACAATTGTCGATAAGAAAGACAAAAAAGTCTGGATAGTGGACGTGGCAGTGCCTGGAGATAGCAGAATAGAAGAGAAAGAACTGGAGAAGATAACAAAATACAAAGACCTACAAATAGAAATAGAAAGACTGTGGCAAAAGCAAGCAAGGGTAGTACCAATAGTAATAAGCTCCTTGGGTGCAATCCCAAAACAACTGGAGCACCACTTGAACACCATTGGCATTGACAAATTTGCTATTAGTCAATTGCAAAAGGTGGCCTTACTAGGAACTGCTTCCATCCTTCGACGATATCTGTAATACCATCAAACATCCACATCTGCCTATCCCAGGTCCTGGGTAAGGACTCGATAGGTAGACAAAATGCCAAATCCAATCTGAACATCTGGCTGACTGTGCGATGATCCATAATAAATAAATAAATAAATAAATAAAGACTGAGACAGCTGAACATATGCTATTGAGTTGCCCTTTATACTTCACCTGTAGAACTATTTTATTAGCAAATATTGAGCTCCAAACAGAGGTTTCAACATTTTTAATTATGGAATCAGTCTAGCAAAATCTCTTGTAAGGCTTACAATGTTATGCCATGACAATTGTTAGGTTTCTAGTGAGCTATGCATAGACAAGAATAGATTTTGATATGTATGCTGCTTTATCAAGTTTGATTGCCTTTTATCCTTGCTAAATTGCTTTCAAATATACTGTTCTGTTTTGTTGTTAAGTTTGGTCTATGGCTATATAACAAATGTGTAAAATCAACATCAGTGATGTTGATTTATTCTTCTGTTGCCCCAAGATTTTCTATTCTTTAAGGCACTATGCCATTTAATTGGTCTGTTACATCTCAAGTATTAGGAAACATAGGGAATTGGGGAGTAAGTGATCATCTATTTCAGCTGAATTTGCAGAATCAAGAGGTTGATACATACTGTCAACAAATCTTCCACTTCTCCTCCAAAGTATGCTCCTTGGTGCATGAAATTCTCTTTTTGTCAAATACTGCACTTACACCCTTCTCCCTCTTTGTGTGTGCAAAGTACAACCTAGATCATCTATCAAGTTTCCATTATACAGAAAAACAAAACAGCTAACTTTTTTTTTCCAGTTCATCTAACTCTCCCCTACAGATAGAATATTGCTTTCTACTGCATCATGAACAATGCTTCCGAATGATGCTGCATTACAGCTCAGTGATTGGATTTCATGTTAACAAATGCTTTAGTTTTCATGGCAGGTAACTTTCATGGAAGTTCCTCCCCAATTCATTATGATTCCTCCCCTATTCCCTATGATTCGTGAAGTTACCTGCCTTTTTTTGTTTTCAGTTTCAGGTGCATCACCAATTTGGCCACATCAACATGGGGACCAAGAGCCACATTTTGACATAACCAAAATGGTTATGAGAAAGATTTGTCTTGGTATGTCTTGGAATGATTTCAGTGTCACTAAAGACTCAACCTTCATTCCAGGTATCTATGTATGCTCTGCCATAAACCCTTTCAGTTCAGGGTTGTCTTGCATGGATAGACCATAAACATATTGCTGTATAAACAAAGGGTTAGGTTTCACTCCTGGGTCTCCCTTTTAAAGTGAGTGTACAAGGGGAGCCTGCTATTCTCAGATAGAGAGCCCACCTAGGTAATGCACTTTCAAGTGTACTTCATTTATTTACTTTAGATCATTTTTTTGGCTCGGCCTCATCAAAAATTACTGTCTCTTGTTTCATTCTGCCTTTTCTGAAATTGTCCAGATTGTGCACTCCATGTCTACAGGCCCAGTAAAGAGCCAGACCAAGAGGGAAAGCTTTTGAAGAGTTCCCACAGCTGTGAAAACATCAGCCTCGGGCTGTGTGTTGAGTTACTTCAAACAGCTGCTTCAGGTGACTAAACACCTTGAATCTCATTCATCAACTCTTGTTTATACAGCCTGACAGACCAGACTTGGAGAATTAAGTCTGGATAAAAAAAGAAGAAGAAGCAGCTATACTAGAGACTAAGTATGGGAAAGGAAGCAAACACACCATACTAAATCTCAGAGCTAGTTGCTCTGAGTAGAAAAAGC
This sequence comes from Crotalus tigris, assembly GCF_016545835.1. Classification (NCBI taxonomy): domain Eukaryota; kingdom Metazoa; phylum Chordata; class Lepidosauria; order Squamata; family Viperidae; genus Crotalus; species Crotalus tigris. The sequence goes on along the minus strand of NW_024100469.1, from coordinate 44,358 downwards.
AAGATCTGCTTTTGCACTGAATTGTGTAAAAACTCAATGGTCAATTTCTGATCACTTGCTGCACATGCCAAACATGATGTTGGGTGATCTGCTTTGATTTTGTGGCTGTCTTTGAGCACATCTCCCAGCCAGCCTGCTGGCAGCCTGTGGTTCATTGTGCACTTGCAAAGTTCTTTGGATCTAGAAGACTGCAACTTGGAATGGCCGTCTCAATTCATATGTTTCATTGATTTTGTAACCAGAGATCATGGTTTAGCATAAATTAGCCACGATGCCTGTTGTTATAAACTGGCATAAGGGCTTTTAATTCTCTGTTCAACTGTGTGATGCAGGGATGATGATTTCCTCCACTGACCACAGTGAGACTAAAGTATTGGAAATGGTATTCACATTATGGTGGATGAAAAAGCTTCATGTTCATTGCAAGCTGTAAATATTGAATTCCTTTAGATCACTGGTGTCGAACTTGTGACGTCACATGACGTGTCATGACATATCGCAACTTTTTTCCCATTGCTGGCAATGGGATGGGTGCGGTTTTGGTGTGATGCATCTGGTCCACGGGCTGGCAGTTTGACACCCCTGCTTTAGAATGAGTACACACATACACATGCAGACACACACACACACACACACATCTTATAGTTCTTGGCTAATTCTAAATATTCTATCGCTCCCCTCATACATGGCATATCATTATACTGGAGATAACACCATTTCAACTCTTATGCCTACAAGAAGGTAACATAATCAGATATTTACAGTCATGTAACTGCTTTGCAACTGATCAAAAGAATGAAAGGAAATGATACAAATCAGCCTCAAGTGAAGTACAACTGGTTAAATAAGCTTTAAATATTAAAGAGGAGTGTTAATATTTCTGTTTCATCTCAAAATCTGTCGCTTTCTAAAATTGTTGCTAATAACATTTTCCATGGTTTCAAAAACAGAAAACTACCAGGTCATGACCCACATAGTAATTTGTCCTCATACTGTGTTCCTGCATTCCTTTTTTAACTAGTTAGGATTCCCCAGAAACTTGCATGCTCCTTTGCTCTAAAAGCTGGTTAGAGTTATGGTGGTTTAGCAGCCCAGTGCTTGAGATTTTAATTATTTGTCTTATCAGTATATATGTGAATTCTTCAATCAGCTGGGAAAGAATAGCAGATTCCTGATAGCTTTGGAAAAAAGTGACATTATGAAGATTTTGATCTCCAGATATAAATGCATGCATATGCCTGCATAATATGTAGATATCTAGAACATGTAAATGTGAAATTGTATATATCCAAAGCCACTGGGTATCATTTGCCATCATTATTAAATCTAAGATGTATTGCAATGATAGTGTATCAGTGACACAAATCTCAGGGTACATCATGACAATCATTTGAGGAATAAGCTGGATGTAAGTCTCTTGATCAGGTAGTAAATCACCGCCAAGTGAATGTGTCCTCTCTTATATTTGTGAAAGGGTTGAACAAAACTGTAATCATAATCTGGTTACTTCTTGAGGAGGAAGTGGGGAAGAGAATGCGATCAGTGTATTATTTAAAAACACTGTGAATGTGCTGTTCCAAACTCTTGAGATAAAGCTGGCTCAAGATGTTTTGCTGTCTAAAATAGAAAAGTAAATAGTGTCCCACATCCTCAAGTTAATCTTTGTTCTACCTGACAAGGGACTGAGGGGAACCAGGGAAACTGATAAGAACATGATAACAATACTGCCTTCAACAATTAAAATGTAGAACTTTTGTGAGACTCAGATCAACTGGGAAAAGGTAGATAAGAGTATGTGAAGTCATGCCCATGCATAGAGTGCAAGCAGTGGTGGGATTCAAATATGTGAACAACCGGTTCTCTGTATGGATGCTGCTTCCGGAAGTCCATTCTAGGCCTGGGCAACAACAAATTAGCTACCGGTTCTGCCGAAGTGGTGCAAACCGGCTGAATCTCACTACTGGGTGCAAGGCTGGATCTGCTACTCCTCTTTCTTGTATTCCATATAAACTGGGCCAACTGAAGTTTTGCATACTACACCGAATGAGTGCAATGGTTTTAAAGGAGAGGTCATGTTCATGATCACCCAGAGAGAATTTTAAGTACAGTAAGATAAATGGGCTAGTAATAGCTCTTGAGATTTTGATAAACATCACACATCTGCAGAGAATCAAACTCCCTCCAGGTTTTTTGCAAAAGGAAGGAATCTAAAGTGGGATATTGTTTTTAGGTGTTTGTCTGATAAAAAGCACAGAGAGATATAACCAAAACTTTTCTCTGAAACTGAAGGTGGTCCTTTTCCCTTTTCAGTTGTACAGGTAGTCCTCAACTAACAACCATTGGTTTAGTGAACTGAAAAAACTGAAATGTCTTATGTTTACACACTTACTACAATTGCAACATCCTCCTGGTCACATGATCAAAATTCAGATACTGGCTCATATTTAGGACAGTTGTAGTGTCCCAGGGTCATGTGATCACCTTCAGTGATCTTCTGACCAGCAAAGTCTATGGGGAAGCCAGATTCACTTAACAGCCATGATACTAACTTAACATCTGTAGTGGTTCACTTAACAACTGTGGATAGAAAAGTCGTAAAATGGAGCAAGGCTTATTTAATAACTATCTTGCTTAATAACAGAAAGTTTGGGCTCAGTTGTGGTCATAAGGACTACCTGTGCCAAGGAATACAGAAATTAATGTGGCGACCAAATGTAAGGGCTAAGAGACTGAGAGAAAGACTGGAACTAGGATTGGGGGGGATACCCACAAAGAGATCAAATTATATCAGTGCTATCACCTTAGCATATGACTTTAAGCAAGCAGCTAGCTCTGTTTTCCCCTGCCCTTTAGTAACTGACTCATTTTTTGGAGTTGTTATTGTTGGAAAATTAGTGTAGGTAATTTCCAGTTTAAGTTGCCCACAGCCCAGTGGTGGGATTCAGTCAGTTTTCACCAGTTCGGCAGAACCGGTAGCTATTTTTTTGTTGCCCAAGCCCAGAATGGACTTCCAGAAGTGGCATCCACACAGAGAACCGGTTGTTCACATATTTGAATCCCATTGTCTGGCAGTCCCTGCATTCAGAACTGAGCCAGTACACCTGTCACTCACTTCAGCCAGCAAAAAATGCAGCTTGATGTTTTTATGTATTAAGCATCAGCAAACATCAAAACAGTTAACTGGCAAAATGGAATAAAAGACATGCAAAACTGGGAGATGGAGAAATACAAACAATAGGGAAAAATTAACATCTTTACTGTATATCTCTGGATATGTATATGTCAACAAACTTAGAACTTTCCTCAGCCACTGGAAACAGTACTGTAGTAATTAGCACAGACTGTCCTAAAAGAAGTGGCCTTTGGTTATTCCAACCTTTATTCTTTTATGCACATAATGAAGGCGGAAGAAAAGTAGGATAACCAATGATCCCTCCTCCTTGGGACAATGAATCCAACAGCTATAAGGGTAATGAAGTATGTATAAAGTAATCATTATGGCAACAACACTAAAAAATAAAATAACAATGTTTAGTTGTGTAGCTACATTTGGAAGAGGAATAGAAAATGAATAAAAAGGAGTAAAAAGAAAAAGAAAAGAAGTATTGCTATAAGATTCTAGGCAGTCTTGAATGTTCTATCAAGAATAAGAATGGGATTAGGAATCCTAGCAGTAGCAAAAGTGTACTATTAGTGGTAACAGTGGCAGTAATACAGATAGTCCTTTCCATTGTAAGTTGCTATGGTCATAAGTTGAGTCGGATTCAATATTTTATGGTGGTTGTTAAGCAAATTATATAGTTGTTAAGCAAATCCAGCTTCCCCAATGGGCGTGTTTGCCATTTTTTTTTGCCAGAAATTGGCAAAAAGGGAGGGTTGAGGGTGGGTGGGTGGGTGGGTGAGAGGGTGGGTAATGATAATATAGTCATGGTAAATGCTTGGGCATTTCTCCTATGCTGCGTTCATGTATGTGAGAGGGATGAGAGGGGAGGAAGGAGTAGGGAGGAAGTAGGATGGTTAGAGGAGAAGGGGAGGGGAAGAGAGTAGGAGGGGAGGGGAGAAAGAGGAGGGAAGTGGGGAAGGTTAGAGAGGGTGGACGCAGCCTGGGGGGAATGGGCAGGCGGTACCAATGGTTAGGAATTTAATTGTATTTTGTATCAATAAATGGAAAATAAAAACTTTTTAATTAAAAAAAAGAAAGAAATTGGCAAAAAGGTTTACAAATCACAATTATCCGAAGACGCTTTTCTCATGAGGCAACTGGGCTTTCCTGTTTTTCCTTTAAAAACATTTTGCTTCTAATCCAAGAAGCTTCTTCAGCTCTTGGATGCTTTTGGAAGCTTCTTGGATGAGAAGTGAAACGTCTTCAAAGGAAAAACAAGAAAGTCCAGTTGCCTCGTGGAAAAAGCATCTTGAGACAGCTATGACCTAAGGACCGAGAATCTCCGTAGACAAGTTGCAATTATGTGACTGCAGAACACTGCAACTGCTCATAGGTGCAAGCTGGTTGGCAAAAGCACAAACTGCAATCATGTGACTGCAGGCCATAAGAGTAACTACAAGCCATAAATCACTTTTCTGAGATGGCCATAACACCAAACAATTGTTAAACACAAGTGGCCATAAGTTGGGGACTACCTGTAATATAGTGTAGGTTTTCCAATTCAGCAGAATGTAAAAAAGAAAGCAAATATTTTTTTTCTCTCAACAAAGGGATCTTTTCCACAGTCTGATAATAGAAAAATGCTGGATCTGTTTTGTTCAATTAAAGAAAATGCATTATTCAGATCTTACCTGAGTGCAAGGGAGCCTGCATCAATTCGGCACCCCATGAGCATTCTCTCACCTCAAAACATTTCTCATTTATTTTATGCTTTAAAAGTTTATTTTGGCTAGGATTGAAATTTAATTTGATCTTCAAAGGAACACAACAATGGAAACATAAAGAGGAAGCTTTTGTTCTCTCCCTAGGAGTTCTGAAAGGTAATAATTATGGAATGATAAGATTCTAAATGAAAATGTCATTTGCAAAGGTTGAGGTTGAAAGCAGCACAAGCCCATGTAATGCAAGGAAATGTCAGATTTGATTCATGAACATAAATGCAACCAAAAGTATTTAATTTGAAATCATATGATGATTTATTGTCTAAATATTAAACTATTCCGAGTGGGAGAAAAATCTCCTAAGTATGTCTCATATCAAACCCAATGCAGCATTGGAAAAACAGGGAGCGGTGATGTTAATAATAAATAGTTGTCCTAGACATATTAATAAGTTGCCTAAACTATGGCTAAAATGTTCGCAGCCATTTTAATACAACAAAAACAAGAGCTTGGCAATTCATCAAAGCAGCTCCACTCACACAAAGCCATGATAGGACCAGCTCACCAGAAAAAAAAAAAGATATTTGGAAATTGTAGCAACTCCATGAAACTTGCAACTCCCCCAAAACTCTCATCAAGTTTCATGAGGTAGGTCTTCAACCCCAAACTGAGCTTGCATCCATGAGTAGCAATGTTTGCATCTAAGATCAGTTCCAGTTCTTTCTGGTCTACAATATTCTTCCAAAAGCTTCCTTGGCTGTTTCTTTTCACTAACCAAGGTATTACCATGAAGTCCATGGAAATGGATGCCCATGAACTACACTGGCTATTTGCCTGCTTTTGAGTGAAATTCAGGGTGTTGGTTATGACCTTTAAATCCCTTAATGGCATAGGTCCAGGACAGTGGTGGGATTCAAATATGTGAACAACAGGTTCTCTGTGTGGATGCCACTTCCAGAAGTCCATTCTAGGCCTGGGCAACAAAAAATTAGCTACCGATTCTGCCGAAGTGGCTGAATCCTACCACTGGTCCATGATACCCAATGAACCATATCATCCTAGTAAGACCAGTGGTGGGATTTAGCCAGTTTGCACACGTTTGGCAGAACCAGTAGCTAATTTTTTGTTGCCCAGATCCAGAATGGACTTCTGGAAGTGGTATCCACACAGAGAACCAGTCGTTCACATATTTGAATCCCACCACTGAGTAAGACTAGCTCATCCCACTCGTGTGGGCACAGAGGGCCTACTTTGGATCCCATCGGTCAAAGAACTCTGACTATTGGGATCCAGAAAAGCCTTCTCTGCCACAGCACCCACCCTTTAGAACAGCGGTTCTCAACCTATGGGTCGCGACCCCATTTGGGGTCGAACGACCATTTTACGGGGGTCGCCAAACAACGCGATCCGCCATTCCCCCCTCAGGGGGCGCCGCCGCCGCGCATGGGGGTGGCGCCACGTACGGGGCCGCGCATGCACGCCGCGCATGGGGGCGGCACTCATGGGCACCGCACATGGGCGCTGCACATGCACGCCACGCATGGGGGCACCGCGCATGCACGGTGCGTCCCTGTGACGGGGGTTGCCGTCACACAAAGGTTGAGAACCGCTGCTTTAGAACATCTTAGCCTCTAAAGTAAGATACATCCCCTCCCTCCTATCCTTCCACAAGAGCCTGCTGGTTGCCTTGGGGACCTGATGGGGGAATTCCACACTGAAGGTACTGTCAGATTGAGGGCAGACTCCACCAGACTCTCTGCTCTTCACCCATCCATCTTTTTTGATTATCATATTGACATATTATTCCCATGATGTTCCTTTGTCATGGTTTATTTTTCTATTATTTTATTTTTATTTTATTATTTTTCTTTCTTTGGCTTGCATTCCTTTCCTTTTCTTCCTTTTTATTATTGTAAGCCACCTAGAGTAGCCCCAGGGCAAGATAGGCAGCAAATAGACTTAACAAATAAGTAAATAAATCACCCCATATTGTTTGAGGCAACTGAAAGAATCATCTCTGCAGCCAGATATGATTAATATTCTCATTAATATACTTAGTAGTAATATTAACTGGCCAATAATCTGAGTGGATTACTGTACTTAAAATTTGAGAATAGTTTTTAGAGACCTTAAAAATACCACAGTTTATATTTTGTACCTTTGTATGCAAAGCATATATTCAATCATGAAACTCCATCTTAGGTATATATATATATATATATATATATATATATATATATATATATATATATATATATGTAGGTCTTTGGTTATTCGGGTTTTCTCCCGCGTCAAATTGGAAGTGTCTTGGCGACGTTTCGACGAAGTCTCATTCGTCATCTTCAGGCTGGTGTTTTTGGCTTCGTGCTTCTAGGAGCAATGTGTGAACATAGCTGTTTCTTTTAACTGCCAGTGGTGGTATGAACTGATTGGATGAGAGCTTGGCTGTGTTCTGATTGGATGGAGGTGTGTTCTGATTGGTTAGGAGCTTGGCTGTGCTCTGATATACATATACATATACATATATATATATATATATATATATATATATATATATATGTGTGTGTGTGTGTGTGTGTGTGTGTGTGTGTGTGTGTGTGTATGCATATGCATACGTATACGTATATATACATACATACATACATACATACATACAGTTGTGTTGGGGTCGCGGTGGAGCCTCGCCTCAGGAGCGGGGCTGAGGTGACCACAAAGAGGACTTGGGCCTGCCAATCCTCCGTCCATTCTCTCTTGCTCGCTCCACCCCATCCTGGGGAACCTGCCATGAATGTGGACGTGGAGTTTCACATTCGCCAAAACTACCCCTGGGCCCATCTCCCCGCCAGCATTAAGCAGGGTCTTGGAAACTCACAACGAGAATATGAAAAGCAGGTTGTACTGTACAGTATCCGCAATCAACTTCGGTACCAAAATAACTTAGTTAAGCACATCAAGAAAGATGAACACAAATACTACGAGGATCTATTAAAATATAGCAGAGATCATCTTATGTTGTATCCCTATCATTTGTCTGATATCATGGTGAAGGGCTTGAGGATAACACCTTTTTCATATTACACAGGAATAATGGAGGACATAATGAACAGTGAAAAAAGTTACGATTCATTGCCTAATTTTACTGCTGCAGACTGTATACCCATTCTTCTTTCCAATGCACAAATATAGAACTTGGACTAAAAGCTCAGAATTCCAGGACAAGCTTTTAAAACAGTGCTTATCTTGGATAAAAGCTGTTACAAGTGTGTGTATGTATGTGTGTATGTATGTATATATATCAGAGCACAGCCAAGCTCCTAACCAATCAGAACACACCTCCATCCAATCAGAACACAGCCAAGCTCTCATCCAATCAGTTCATAACCCCACTGGCAGTTAAAAGGAAGAAACAGCTACGTTCACACATTGCTCCTAGAAGCACGAAGCCGAAAACAGCAGCCTGAAGATGACGAATGAGACTTCGTCGAAATGTCGCCAAGACACTTCCAATTTGACGCGGGAGATAACCCGAATAACCAAAGACCTACATACAAACACCCGCGAAAACCTCAGAAATATATATATATATATATATATATATATATATATATATATATATATATATATATATATACACAGTGTGTATATATATACAGTGTGTGTGTGTGTGTGTGTATATATATATATATAATTTTTATTTCTCTTAATTAACAAGCTATCTTACTTAAGCAAATTGATTGCCTATAATAAATCTTATAATTGAATATTACCTTTGGAATCTTTTGAATTCCAATAAAAAATAAAAAATTAGAACATTTAGCCAAATGTTTCATACTTGATTGCTAGCCAAGTATAAGCAACGGATATTCTATTGCTGGAAATAAAACCAATGTAGCCAGTGTATTATTTTTAGAAATCATATGGTGTATTATTTGAAATGATCAATTATCTGGAAAAATAAACTCATAGGTAAATTTCTGAGTAGAATGATCTAAGTGGATAAGTGAGTTTTATAAACGAACACTGGATGGCAATAAATATTGGCAGCAGGTTAAACTATTTCATATGACCAACCTTCATTCTTTATAGTATCACCTATGCAATAATTAGGAAATATTGTATGGTTAAATAGCAGCACTCTGAACATGTAATCCCTTTTCTTGATCTCCAAGCATACTGTATAAGTCAGGGGTTGTGTGCAGCATGATATTGGCAATATCTGAATCGTTTTTATCAAAATGCACGTTAAAAAGTACACACATCTACTAGTATGAATTCCTGGACTTCACCATCTGTTCTGGATCTTTTTCAATACCAATTAAACACAGCAGGTGAACTGACATTTGGTTCATTATAATAAAGTATATGGAGAGTTTGAAATATCTAATGTGGTTTTGTCTACATTTCAAGTGAGGGTTGAGGTCGATGAGAAGGTAGATAAGACTTCCCTATTTGTAATGATCAACTGCCAATTTCATAAAGTTTTTGGGAACTCTTGAAGAATTCTACCTTCTCTTCCATGCGCAGTAACCATGTTTTTAATTAAGAAAACATTATTAGCCATCCCATGTGCTGCATCCATTTATGAAAGGACCACAACTCAGTGAAAAAGCACAATTTTGAAGCTGGATTTGGGAAAAAAAAATCTCTACAGATCTTCTATAACATAAAATACCCAGAATTGACTAAGTGGACCATGCATGGATGGAACCAGCAACCGGAGTCTCTTCCTAAGAGTAATTTGGATAAGCTGCATAAAGAAGTCAAATATATTGGGGGAATTTTGTAGAATGTATTTTAGTATTACTGGATTCAAACAGAACATATATTTGGCACCAAGACAAACAAAAGTCACCAATTACTGACCGTTATGTAAGTGGCATAAAAAAGTGAATAATCCAAAGTTGGTTCTAGAGAAGATTTCGTTTTTGGACAAAAGCCATGAAGACTTCAAAAATCAAATAGTATTCAGTACTGACACAGATCCTGCACTGCCTCAACATGTGGGCAGCCCCATTGAAAAGTCTTGATCAATGAGATACTAAAACTTTGTAATTTGTGTAAATTAGAGACAGGGTTCTTTATCCAGCTTAAGATCAGAGAATGGTTGGGTTAATTTAAACTGGACACTAGCACACCTTTATTGAAGCATAAATAAGTCTATTGATCAGTGCTAGAGGCAAAGACAGTTCAGAAGAGGGAAGAGGCTGCAGTCTCTTTTTATTAATTGATTGATAAAATCTCCCAGTTCAGACCATGTGACTCTGGAAAGCATACAACATAAACACCGAATAATTTTTTTAAAAAATCTAAAAACAAGCAGGCAATATATAAATGCAAAGTGCATAATGTCACCATGCCCAGATATCAAGCATCTTTGATAGATGTCCGTCTGTGTGTATCAAAGTGTGTGCTAAGTTAGATGGGTGAGGATGGTAATGAGTAATCTTAAGTACTGTTGGTTAAAGAAAACATGTCCAGATTTTTAATTTAAATCATATAAGAGAAACTGCAAATAAATTTATCTGGCAAAGTATCCATGTAGAGCAGACATGTCAAACACAAGGCCCAGGGGTCGGACGTGGCCTGCAAACTGATTTCATGTGGCTCACGAAGCCATCCTGGAAACAGTGAGGGAATAGCCCCCACTGCCTTGGCCCTGGCCCTGGCTGGCCAGGAGCCAATGTACAATTTTGTGGTGGCCATCTATGCTGAAACACATTCAGTCTTAGCTCCACAAGGCCGTCTAGAAACAGCGAGGAACCAGCCCCTGCCATGTTGGCCCCGCCCCCTGAGTGCATGCTGGGGAGGTGTCACCCTTTGTGAAGAATGAAGAAATTGATCATGCCTTGGCTCCCACACCCACCCGTCCCCCCGAGGGCAACCGTAATGCTGATGCAGATCTCAATGAAATTGAGTTTGACACCCCTGATGTAGAGGGAGTGGAAGCATTGATATTGAATTTTATTTTTCAATCAATTTCTTAATAATTCCTAATGCTATTTCACCTTTTCAAGAAGAACACGAAGATGTAATTTTTAAAAAGTGCTCTCCTTTGGAGATTAAGATAAACGTTGAAATCAGTGCTGTGAAAAACTTTTTTTTTATTGTGTGCAGTTATTTAAAAAAAAACCTCAAAGAAATAAGGGAATGTGAAGATGCTGAAACATGTTATCTTGCTATAATACTCTTGTTAGTTATGTATTTTCATAATGTTTGCTAATAGTGGCAATGTGCTTGAATTATTTCTCTTTTTTTTCCTGAGCAAACTATAAAAATGTATGCACTGACAAAAAAAAAGCTGCTTGCAATATGTTTACATGGAAATTAATCCATATTATTTGCTAAAATCTCAATAATGCTATTATTACAGTAGAAACTATTATGACTCTTCTGTTCATTCTGGTGAAGTACTGCTCAATATTTCAGGGATTACGTTATCAGAGGTTAGTGACGTTTTCATTATGACGAAAATCACTAAATCGGTTTGGGTTTTGCAAGGAACTGATGAAATAGTTATATGTGAAATCGAGTATAACACAACAAAGTAAACAGAATGCTTAAGAGGGGTGACCCTGAATTGCTTTATTCTAAATTAACTCATTGTGAATAAAAACGATCCAGCAGAATTCGCTTTTAGAATGAACGGGTTTCATTCTAGTGAGGAACTGCAGGTAAGACTGGGCTGTCAACTTCCCCCTGCCCCCGAATGCCTCTTGAAATGATACTACATAGCAGCTGGAATCGCAGACAAATTGATTTTTAGATCTCCATGCTCTTGAATTTCATCTCCTATTAGACAACTGTCTTGACTGAAGCAATTTTTGTTTTTCTCCTCAGTGATTTACCTTTCATATTTTGCACTTGCTTTGGAGACTCCCAAAGCACTTACCGTCACCTGTTTTAAAACATCATATTCTTTTAAAACCACAAAATGTAGACCACACAGTAAATGCCACATTTTAAAACCAATACAATAACACTTCACAATCCCACCACCTGTTGGAATATATAGATTTTCACTTAGCAGCTAAATGACATTGTAGAAGAGACCTGATGGATCTCAGAGGGCTTAGCATTATGTCACCTTCAGAAACTGCTCTGCCAAAGGTCCTTTTCCCCATTTCTTCCCTTTGGTGATGGTGGATGATCTTTCATGAAGTGGGATCTTCCTATTGAGAAGAGGGGCAGATCACCAGAGAAGTGGTCCTTGAAGTATTGTTGCACCGTATCAGTGTAAGGCTGATGAGCTGAGGTGGCGCAGCAGTTAGAGTGCAGTACTGCAGGCCACTTTAGCTGACTGTGTTCAGCAGGTCAGCGGTTCAAATCTCACCGGCTCAAGGTTGACTCAGCCTTCCATCCTTCCGGGGTAGGTAAAATGAGGACCCAGATTGTTGGGGGCAATGTAAATATATATATATATACATTGCTTACTGGTGTACACCGCTTAGAGAGTGCTTGCACTTAAAGCAGTATATAAGTCTCATAAATAAATAAATAAAGCTGAAAAACTAGCAACAAAAATGATTAGGGGACCGGAGACTAAAACATATTAAGAATGGTTGCAGGAACTGGATATGACTCCAGACTAATGAAGAGAAGGACTAGGAGTGACATCACAGCAGTCTTCCAATATATATAGGACTGCCACAAAGAAGAGGGAGTGAACCTATACTCCAAAACACCTGAAGATAGGACAAAAAGCAATGGATGGCACTGACCAATGAGAGATCTAACGTAGAATTAAGGAGAAATTTCCTAATGGTGAGAACATTTAATCAGTGGAATGGCTTGCCTTCAGAAGTTGTGGATGCTCTATCACTGCAGGTTTTTAATAAGAGATTGGAGAGCCATTTGTCTGAAATGGTACAAGGTCTCTTGCTTGAGCAGGGTTTAGACTAGAAGGCTTCCAATATCCCTTTCAACTCTGCTCTTCTACTCTACTCTACTCTACTCTACTCTACTCTACTCTACTCTACTCTACTCTACTCTACTCTAGATGATGTTGTGAGTTTTATTTATAAACAATAGCTAAGTCAAGCAGGAGCAACCACAGAGACACAAGTTCAAACAAACAAACAAACAGACAGACAGACAGATAGACAAATAGATAAATAAATATAATAAATAAATAAATAAATAAGCTGTATGTGTGTGTGTGTGTGTATTAAAGTAACCATATTTTAATTTCTTTGTAATAAACAGAAGCAATATTGTTGTCCTAAATAGTATAGAAAATGCCACTATAACAATGTGGGTGAATTTAGGAAACTTTGCTTATATATGCTGATATGCTTGTATTTGCCTTATCTGCCCAAATATCTTAGTCTATTACAGCAGACAGGAGATGTCAGTAGAATACATGTCCTTATGGTATACGACAATATGCCTCTGCATTCCTGTTTGCTGGTAGAAACCTAGTGTTTTTTTGCCTTCAATGTTTGCATGTTCTCCTAAAAATCATGGTGAGAAAAAGAATACAAAAATGAACAACTATAGTTAGTTTAGTCGTTGCAGATTTGCAATCGGTACTGGAAATGCCTGACCATTTCTTCAGTAAATTTTGTATCTTTATTTACAGATTTCCTTTCCTTTATTTCTTATATTTCTGAGACACTTTTGCTTACCACAAGGAGCTTGTATAGCTGAAGCAATGTCTTCTTAGTCTCCACTTTGCTGTACATTATACACTTTCTATCTACCTTTATTTCTATCCTCTTGCTATTAAGGGTATAAATCTAAATTCATTTATAGGATTACAGCTGTAGACTCCAGCACAAAGATTATCTGCTTAGCACTGTCTTGTGTGTAGGGCAGGATCATATATCATATTATTTCTCTGGTGTGGAAACCAGCACCCATGAACAGCTGGCCTCATCATGGGTTGCCAGAAAATGGCCAACAATATCAAATTATGCTGTAATCTGATTATACAAATAGTTAATGCTTACAAATTCCTCCAGTGGAAAAATACTGGTTTGTTTTCAAGGAAACAAACATACTTCTACCACACTCTAATTTTCTTTCTATTATATAATGCCTCTTTTCCCTATTTTTTTTGAAAAAGGAACTTCTTAAAACTATTTTCATTGGAAACCTCAGCCACATTATTATCATTATAGGCATATTTTGTCAAACATTCTCAACAAAGGATGATTTCCAATTTTATTTTCAAAAGGTTTGATGATCTTAATCAAGATCAATATATAGACTTCATTTTTTTAATCTATTAGAAACAGGCATTTTGCTAAATTGAGGCAACAGTAAATAATCCTTAGTGTATGTGACTATGAAATTAAATGGAAAAAATGGCAGTGAGTGACAAATGACTGACAAAACCATAACTAATGATTCATATACTTTACCTACTTAGTGAAGTAACAGAATCCCATCTAAATTTTATACAATACGCTTTTTTAAAAAAACTAAATTTGATTTCAAAAATAGACAAACAAAAGCAAAACTACTGTATTTCAAAGCACAAAATAATATATATGAAAAAAAAACAATTGAAAGGAAAAAGCATCCAAATTTTGATCATATGACCATGGGGATGCTGCAATGGTCATAAGTGTGAAAAACAGTCATAATATTTTTCATTGCAGTTGTAACTTTGAACCATCACTAAATGAAAGGTTGTAAGTCAAAGATTACCTGTAAAGTGTGAACATGCTGAGTGATGGTAATTCTGCATCTTTGATGATAATGATGATGATGAGGATGATGATGATGATGATGATGATGCTTGTGATGTCAAAGCATCAATGCATCATTGGCATAAAAGAGATTCATCTTACATACAAGCAGTCATTCCCATCTCCATGGGAATAACATAGAGGCCAAAGTAAGGAATACCTTTATAATTCAGGGATAGCTACAATTCCCCCAAGCCTTGGAGATGGTCCAAGAGCTCTACCAAAAACTGACCATTGGCTCATAAAGTTTCATGTGACAGAAGGAGGAAACTATTATTTATCTGAGGAATAATCCTACCGATTTATTTTCAATTACAGTTTAGTTCAATTGTGACTTCATTTTTCCCTCCTGGTCTCCACTTGCTTTTTGGTATGTGGCCCCATGGTGGAATAAGGCTACCACTGTAGGGTGCGTGTAGAATTAAGTCAGTTGTTATTACAAGCTTCTTTCAATTAAAGAGATGGAATTAGCTTTGGATATTCTTCTCACTCATTCACCAATTTTCAGATGAACTCTTCTCCACACTGTTGTTTTGTATTTGTAGAATATCCTCAGACTCATCTTCATATCTGCACTATGCAGATATAAAACTGTTCTACAAGCCAAGCTATACAATTTCCAAGATAGTAATTCACACATGAATAAGATTTACTCTTGTTTAGGTCTATGAAAGATTGCTATCTTAGACTCCAGACACTGGAGTAAATGCTCTCTAATTTAGCACACCATACCTTTGTACAGACACTTAGAAACCCGAACTGTAAATGTTTTATCATCTGACCTAGATACTCACTGCAGATTATGAGGGAGCATTAGGGAATCTGCTGCTGAGGCAATACATTTTTAACAGAAGATTTTCAGCAATCCCACCATTATTTTTTTTTATCTCTGTCAATATACTTTTTTTTAATCTAAATGATTTGTGAAAGAAATAGACTCACCCAACTGTGCCACTTCTAAAACTGACTGGAAGCATATAATCCTAATATTAAATCTCTACATCCTTTTCACTAGGCATGATTAACAGCTCTGTCAAGTGCTTATTTTACTTTAAGAAAAAATGTGGAATTTTTCTGGCAATATTGGAACAGATTCCTTATTCCCTTCTAGTTCCCTAAAAAGAGTTATTTTTCCCTTTACAGTATATTTGCTTGATTCTAAGCTATTCTTATCCTTATCAAATTACAGTTAAAAGCAGAGGAAGAGCAGGGTTTGGGCTTTTTTTTTTGGTACCTATAATCACTTTACCTTCTAATTTATCTATAGTCAATCTATTTTTAAAAACGAGTAACAACTAATCAGCAAACTCAGTTATCATGGCTTGCTTGAAAAACCTATAGTATTATAGATTCATTGACTTTTTTTTTTGGAAATCTCAGTAAAATAAACAGCAGAAAAACCTATTACTGACTCAACTATCTTTTGTTTAATTATTATAATATTAAGTCTCTGGAGGCAAGGTGTTGCAAAGTGTGAAGATGCAGGGAACAGAAGATAAAATAATCTTTTTTTTAAAAAAAATGATGTAAGTGAGCATGGATTTCTCAGAAAGCAGAAGAACACATCCACCAAAACCTCTGTTTTAATACAGATAAGCACCAGCAAAGGGAAGAACATAAAATCTGTCAAGCTTCCAGCCTACTCCCCCCCCCCCAAAAAAATTGCAGGTTGGTTGCAGATAGTTAAGAAACATGCATCCAAGAAAATGAGATATATTTAGGGAAGTCCTGGTCAAACAGCATGTGCTAGAGGTTGTTGCATTGTTGAGCAGAGTCCATTAGAGCAGTTATTCGACTTTGCAAACAGACAAAACAGAATAACAGGTGAAACAGTGCAACATGGATAGGGACCAGATTTAGGTTAGGTCTGCCCATCCCTATTTGACTGAAATAGAACAAGGTGAAAGACAGTTATTCAACATCTTTGAGATTGTATCTTTGTTTTCTGTTGCTTCTCACACACTGTCTGGAATTAAAGTATCATCATCATATTATTGGGACAAACTGTAACTTAGATTGGATTTTACTGATTTTTTTAAAAAAATACAATCATTCCAAGGTAAAAGACTATGGATATATTTCTGATCCATCAAAAGAGAAAACATTCCAAAGATTGGCAAGTATCCAGGGATGCTGCTTCAACAAGATGGACTTTTAATTATAGCCAAAAGGGGGGGAAAAAAAGTAGTAAGAGCTTTGAAATAGGGGAGAGTGATAAATAGATTCCATTTCTGTAAGGCTTCAGCTGTGGCTTTTTCGTTGTTGTTAATATATATATATATAACGTGCACTACAGACTATTTTCTCAGTGTTTCAATGGCCAAAGCCTACCTCCCCAAAATTGCAGATTTTTAATCCTTTGAGAATGGGGTTAACGAGGGAAAGTGTTTGAAGGTGAGTTGTGAACAAGTTCTTCTGAATTTAATGAGCCATTGTTAGGAAACTGGTGCACAACAATTTTAAGTCAAGGAAGAGACACATGTAAGCTGCCTTTTGAAGCAACCAGAGTCATGCTGGAAACTAGAAAGTGCTCAGCTCTCTCCTTGAATTATTTGGCAAAGAGGAGATTTGCACAGACTGATAGCAAATGAGATCTGTTTGAGAATTCCCCCCCCCCCAACACACACACACACACACACACACACACACACACACACTCTTCCTTTCCTTCTAAGAAAGAGAATTAGGCCTTAAATTTAACTCTATAAATCCTAATTTTAGCCGAGAAGGGAAAAGCCAAGCCATGCTGAATTGCAAGCTGTCGCTTTGATGGTGGATTGAGGCAGAAAACTGCATATGTTTCCTTGTTCTTAAGCAGAACATTCTGTGAAACTTTCCTTAACCAGAGCAGCTTAATGTAGGTTTTTTTTTTTTTTATTAGCACAATGTGGCAGGGGAAGAGAAATTACAGCAAGCTGCTGTCTTAAACCAGGGCAGATAAAACATTCACTTTGTTACCTGGGTGGCTTCAAGGTAAAAGTCTGTGCTTCTAAGGCAAGGCGCTCGCTTGGTGTGCTTGTTAACCTTGGGCAGATGAGTTTTAAATAATGTATCCTTTTCTTCCTTCTGAAAAAGCTATTTCAACTATTAAAAGTTATTAGTTTATCATACTTGTGTAATTTTTTCAGCCATAGGGCCCTCCTTGCTTTGATGTGCACTTTGGTTCCAGCTGGTTTCTTTCCACTCCTGCTGTCTCTTAGCCCTGAGTCAGATTTCTTCTTTGGTTGAATCTTTTGCTACTGATTTGTCCTCTGCATTGAGGAGCGAAACTTCATTTCCATTCGAAAAAGGGTGTTTCTGGGATCATTCTGGTTCCTACTGGGAAAGGAGGGCTTCCATTCATTCCCCCCACCACCACCGCTGCCTTTCTCATTCCCTTTCTTTGCTTCCTTTCTCTCTGAGAAATCTACATTTTTGTTCCTCTGACATAAAATATTTTGGGATTCTTATTTTCCCACCTGCTGGGATGATAAACAGCAAACAATAGAGCTAGATTATCCATAGGATCAAAGTTGTCTAATAGGGATCTAATTTTCACTTTCTGGGAGTAAACCCCACTGTTCTGGAGGAGATACATTTTTACAAAATAGACATGGGTTGAACTTTGACATTAACGTCAAATTTGGATGAGACAAAAAGAAACAGAATATCTGAAGAATGCAAGCACATCCAAATAATTGTGATTGTGTAGCTGGGGCAATTTTTTTTTTTAGGAAATATTTTTTTTATCTGAAAAAAAATGGAAAAGCGGCATAATTGGATAAATATCTTAACATTTCTTCACCTACAATATTTATGGATGCTGTTCTTTTTTCATATGAACTAAAAATATAGCTTTGTTCAGTAATAACCAGAATGAATTAAGAAGGAAAAGGTATTTTAAAGGAAGAAAGGAAGGAAGGAAGGAAGGAAGGAAGGAAGGAAGGAAGGAAGGAAGGAAGGAAGGAAGGAAGGAAGGAAGGAAGGAAGGAAAGATCTATTGAAACTAGAGCCCATGTTACTGGGAGTATTTGAGATAATATTCACTTCTTGGGATGAAAAGGAGATCAAAGTGTTTCAGTAATGCTACTTGTTTACTTGTGCTTATTTTTCAAATAACAGCTGGGAGGTAAGAAAAATCTAGCTCAAAAACTAAACAGAAGATTAAAAATACGATTTAAAATGTCCACATATGCATATAACTGAACTCTGAAAATGTTGTTATAATGAAACATGCAGTTTAACACCCCTAGTAATAGAAATACCTTTAAAAAAAAAAAACACCCTTAGAGGCAAGTTGTACTGACAAAAAAATAAATAAATAAAAATACCCTCAATCTTGTGCTGCATTTTGTTTCTCTGGCTTTAATTATTTACAGGATGGCTTGATATGACCACACTTCGAAAGTGACCAATTTAGAATGCAGAAAGTCATATGCTTCATGCTGCTACTTTCCCCATTCCACTAAGTGCATATCCATGAGAAGGATTCTGTTTTGTTGGTATGTTGTGAGACAATTTGTAACTGAATCTGAGCTTTTTGTGGGCAACTCAGTTCTATGGGTATTACCCATCTTCTGCAAATACTTAGTTAATCTCCATTATCAAGCACTGGTATTTTTTTGCAGGCTTCTCAAATTGCCTTCGGGAATCTGGAATCTTGATTATTTCTATTTAAAGGTCATAATCTGTTTTTTTTTTTAGTCATCTGTTCTTGGTTGATGACTCTACTATGGGCACACCACGGAAACATTTGTTTAACATTGGATCTTTCATGTATTCTTCCCTCCAAAACTAAGAATCAATCCCTAAAAACCACAGAAGAGGTTTAAATACCATTCAAAAAAAAAAAAAAAAAGATTGAGAGATTGAGAGATGCATGTTCCAAATCTTTTTCATGTTTAATTTTTGGAAGAAGGAAAAAGAATACTTGCCAGAGTCCCCACCCCTTTGAGCAATAAGTAGTCATTCTGTAGAGTATTTACACCAAAAAAACAACAATATCACCCATCTTCATTAGTAATTGGGCCATTAAAACCAGGAAAGGCCAGCCTATAAATCACGGCTTTAGGGCAAATAGTATACAGTGTTTACCAATATTCTTTTTATGAAGATGAAAACAATCTTTGGCATTACCAAACACCAAAGCAATTCATAGCTGCAACTCTATTATAACAATAGCGGATCAGTGAAAGACTCTTTCATCTGTTCTACTGTGAAATGTTAGCATTTGCACAAATATATATAGTTTTATTGTTATTACATGTTCCTTTGAGTCAGTATTTGATTCCTGGCAACTGCAGTTATCTTGACAAGGCTTTTCAGTAACGGTTAGTCCTTGCATCTTTCCTAGGGCTGAGAGAGAGGGACTGGCACAAAGTCAACCACTCTGTATCTAAGGGAGAACTGAAACTCAAAGTCCCTTACTAGTAGTAAGTAGTAGTAGTGGTAGAGTAGTCCTTGACTTACAACAGTTTGTTTAGTGACCACTCAAAGTTACAACGGCACTGGGGAAAAAAGTGACTTATGACCATTTTTCACACTTATGACTTCTGCAGCATCCCCATGGTCACGTGATCAAAATTTGGATGCTTGACAACTGGCTCACATGTATGATGGTCACAGTGTCCCAGGGTCATGTGATCACCTTTTATGAACTTCTGATAAGCAAAGTCAGTGGGGGAAGCCAGATTCACTTAACAATAGCGTTACTAACTTAATTGCAGTGATTCACATAACAACTTTGGCAAGAAAGGTCATAAATTGGGGCAACACTCACTTAACAATTGTGTCACGTAGCAACAGAGATTTTGGGATCAGTTGTGACTTAAGTCGAGGACTACCTGTACTACTACTACTACTACTACTACTACTATTACTACTACTACTACTACTACTATTATTACTGGGATCCCAAAGACACTATCTGACAACATTTTATGTGCCACGGGACCTACAGGTATGCTGCCAATCCATGCTTTATCAGAAGAGGTCCTATGTTTGATTAACATTCTAGTTGCCATTTATATAAAGACAATTTAAAAAAAACCTGGAAAAATGACAAGGAGGTGTTTTTTTTAAAAAAAAATTAATTTCTTCATTACTTTCAAAAAGATAAATACAGCACATTCAGGAGATGAACAGTGTGTTTTCAAAATGAGTGTGAACAAATATTTTTAATGTTAATGAAGCCCATCTATTTTAGGCAAAATCAGCTTCATAACTCAAATGCTGGCAATCACTTCAGTGTCCTACAATCTAATTTTAAACCAGGTACCAAATCCTGCAAGGTCTTGGGCAGGAAGGTGAAGGAACTGCATGCTCAAGTGATGCTTTCATTCATCTCTCCAACTGAGAGCCATGGCCTAAGAAAAGAGTGTGAGATCCTGGAACAACTGGCCACGTAGAATGGTGCCACTGGTTCCTCAAACATAAATGGTGCTACTGATATGAAGAATTCCAAGTAGCAAATCCAGTAGGACTTGGCACTCAAACATCTCAGGTCTTTCTAAGAAAGATCTCTAGGAAGAAACTGAAGTCATAAGACAGGGGACAAATACAAATTAGCATCACTGTAACTTGGTGGCATAGCAGAAATGATTTGAAGGTAGTCCTGGAAGGTTCTGTTAGTCAAAAGGAAGAGACTTAATAGAAAAGAAAGGGTTGTACATACATACAGAGAAACTATATGCTTGCACAGAAATTCATGAATCAGAGCACAGAAATTGGGCTGAGAGGGCTTGAGTACTTTTGGGGTAAATAAAAAACAGAGCAGTATATAGGCCAGTTGAAAGGAGAAAGGGGCAAATCAGTAATGGATGATGATGAGAAGTCAGAATCTCTTAATTTGTACTTTGCATCTGTCTTCTCTTACAAGCTCTGTTGGCCCATGTTTGTGCCCAACTCTATTAGCCTTTCACAAGGTATTGAAAATCCGGCTGCCCATACATTTGGGTCATGGTAAGTTCGGTGGTTATCAATGCACTTTTCTCTCTGAGTGGAGTTAATGCTTAGCTTTGCATGCCAGAGGTTATATGTTGTGTTTTTTTGTGTTGCTAATCCTTGTAAGCCCTCCACTTGTTGGAGATGGATGGCTATATAATCTATACAAATAAAAAATAATAATTAATGGAAGGGGGAGCTGCAGCTCAGAATAATAAAGGAGGAAGTAAAAGAGTATTTTTGCCAGCTGGATGCCTAAAATTGCAGTCTTACCTGGAAATATTGAATTTCATGAAATTTGAATTTTTTGCTTTTGAAAAAAAGACACATAAATTTGCTGTAGTATTCAAAGTTGTTAATTTATCACAATTGACAATAGAAGGCATTTTCTTTCTTTTCTCCCCGTATCAAGACCTTTTTAAATTGGTATTATTTTTTAACTGCAGCTATGTGTCACTTTTTCCTTCCTCCACAAGTACCAAAATATAAAGGCAAACCAACCTTCTACCATTTTTTAATTTAATCCATTTCCTGTCCTGTTAACAAGTACCAATGACTGGCTCAACCCCTATGGTTTCAGAATCTAATATTAGCAAAGTGTTATTTTTCTGCTTCCCCCTTCCTTATGTTTCTGCTAATCTGCAGATTGTCTGTCTTCCTGTAATGATGTTACAGTCTACAAGAATGAATTTAGACAAAAAAGAGGAGGGGAGAGGAGAGGAACAGTTTAGTGAAAGAGTAATCCATTGCCCAATTACTTCAAAGTCTGGCCATGTTCCATTATACAGTGATCAATATTGAAAATAATATGAAAGTAATATGCCTATGAAACTTCATGTAGACATCTGAATCCCGCAGGTCTTTTGATCATCAGATGCTACACTTAGGGGAGAAACAACTTTAGCTATGTACCATCAGTACTATAAAGTAACAATATTTTGTAATTCTGATCATTCACATCCTTACGTGTGATCCATCAAAAAAATGTTAAAAGCAGTTCCTTATTGCTCAAGATCAAGTGCTAGATGAAGTGAGTCTGAAATATATATGAGGAGATAAACACTGGAAGTTTTTAAGAAGATACTGGACGACCATTTGTCTCAGGTTTCCTGCCTGAGTAGGGGGTTGGACCAGATGACCCCCAAGGTCCCTTCCAACTATTATTATTATTATTATTATTATTATTATTATTATTATTATTATTATTATTATTATTATTATTATATTAAAAAAGCATCCCAAATGCATAGTTTGCCTAAGAAAGTTTGAGAAATCTTGTAACTGAAGAAAATCAGTTGCTCAGAGTTGCCTTGAACTTCCAGATGGGCAGAAAATATTATAAAAACAACAACAACAATAAACCACTATAAATGTAAGAGAGAAGCCCAATAAAAGTAATGGAAATAAATATTAATGTTATGCTAACAGTTAGTATTTAAGTTGATAATTATCAAGGAATTTAAGGGAAGAAAATGAGTTTGCTTCAATTACTCCAGTGTGATGCCTCTAGAAACATTGCAAAGTTGTGAACAAAAACTGTATGACAGCCTTGCCACTCAACCCCATACGTGCACCATGTATCTATTTAGTATCTGTTTAGGCTATGCGAGTCCCCTGGATTGCAAGGTGATCAAAACGCTCAGTCCTACAGGAGATCAACCCTGACTGCTCCTTAGAAGGCCAGATCCTGAAGTTGAAACTCAAATACTTTGGCCACCTAATGAGAAGGAAGGAATCACTGGAGAAGGGCCTAATGCTGGGAAAGATTGAAGGCAATAGAAGAAGGGGACGACAGAGAATTAGGTGGCTGGATGGAGTCACTGAAGCAGTAGGTGTGAACTTAAATGGACTCCAGAAGATGGCAGAGGACAGGAAGTCCTGGAGGAACATTGTCCATTGGGTCGTGATGGGTCAGACACAACTTTGCAACTAACAACAAGTCTATGCATCTATGTTTTCTCTTTCTCTTTATTTGCAACTTTTTATTTCCTTCTATTTTTCCTGAATTCTCTTTTAATAAATCACTGTGTCTCAGCAATGATATCCCTAAATGATACCTACTCAAGATTTTTCAGAAGATAAAAACTAAAGTAACATAGGAATCTCACCTGCCTGTATGACTCCATTTAACTCTCAACAGCATTTATTCCATTAATTCCATATTTGCATTTTCAGCTGTACAGCAAAAGGGCAGAAAGGTAATGGTCTTTTCAGCAGTGACATCAAGATAGTAGAAAGCTTTACCAAAGCGGGGGGGGGGGGGGGCAACATTGCACATCTTTCAATGAGTTCAGACTTTGCTCTGGGTGATACTGTTCTTTCATGAATTTGAGGTCTCTAATATTGTTATTTGAACTGATTGTGATTTCTTCATTGTAGAGGGCTATTTCCTCAGTGTGCTATTATTTTATGAACATTTATTTAGTGGAAAGGAGCATTGCAGAATTCAGAGGAGTGCATAATCTGGGGGGGGGGAAGATATATTGTTTCTTCAATGCACAACATTCTTCATGGTAATATACCACCTTTTAGGGTATTGGGACCTACTTGGCCATGCCCTCCCAAACTTTTTGCTGTCCTCCCTAAAGGATAAGAGGTATTATCAGAGGTATCCCAGTCACAGATATTAGGTGAAGCCTTAGCCTGTTTCCAAAAGAATATAGTGATGAATGCTCAGTGCAATGTGTTCATTTGTTTAAAATTATTGGAAGATCATGTTCCTTCTCTTTCTCATGGTCCTGATTCTGCCTTGGGTTCTGTTTCAGTTGGCATGACATAAGGGTGTGTGTGAGAGTGAGAGAGTGAGAGAGTGAAAGAGAGAGAGAGAGAGAGAGAGAGAGAAAGAGAGACAGAGACAGAGACAGAGACAGAGACAGAGTGAGAGTGAGAGAGAGAGACACACACACAGAGAGAGAGAGAGAGAGAGAGAGAGAGAGAGAGAGAGACAGAGACAGAGACAGAGACAGAGACAGAGTGAGAGTGAGAGAGAGAGACACACACACACACAGAGAGAGAGAGAGAGAGAGAGAGAGAGAGAGAGAGAGAGAGAGAGAGAGAGAGAGAGAGAAGCCTAGAATTTCTTCCCCTGGTGTTTCATCAGTATTGTTAATTGGAGTGCATTTAACAAAATCTATCCCAATTTGTATAAATAAACTTCAACCCATCTACATAAAATGCAATACCTTGGATGTTAATGTAGGCTTAATTATACCTGTCATCTCCTACTATCTCAACCCAACAAACCTAAAAGGCACTTTTTAAAATAATGAAAGGGCAAAGAAGAAATCAGAACTGAAACTAGCCAAGCTGCAAAATGTTTATATCTTAAAAACATCTAATGGTCCTGTCAATTTCATCTCATTTTGGTTGCTATTTTTATTTCCTAAAGATATAAAACTTCCCTTTAAATTAATTCAGTTTTAACCAGGTAACTCCTGAGTCTACTTGAGTCAAAACTGGCTCAGTGACAAAAATTGACTGGCAAATTTTGACTTTTACATTCTTTAAAATTATACTGATTCTTGTTGTTGTTAAGTATATTGCTTTAAACAAAGACAAATTTTTGTAGCTCTGCAGATGTTCCCAAACTTCCAATCCCAGCAGCCCTGTCTAGTATTGGCCAATGAAAGTTTATGCATTTATGAAAGCTGAGGGGCGCAAAAAGCAAGATAAGATAAATATCTTTACAGAAGCAAAGAGATTCCTCCAATATCCTTGGAATTGCTTTGGATAGGTTGAAATTGCAAGCATTCATCCATACAATCATCAAGAATTCAACCCAACTAATTGCAACCAATTAACTAGGGGAGAAACCCACCTGTCAGAAGATAAATGAGCCAAGGGTGCACGATCCGAACCACGGCTGACAGCAGCAAGGTGGCATCAAAGCATGAGCAACTTTTCTTCCCAGCTCTGACCACAGAGGATATACGTGATTATCATCAGACAAAATAATTCTAAGTAAAAGGCTTGCATGCACCTAAATTAAACACAGCAGGGTTGTTCATAATCTCTGCTTGCATTTTGCTTTCTGTTAAGAAGGCAATTGCTTGGACTTTAACATTTCATTTAATGACATTTTTAGTTACCTTTTGTACTTCTAATGCCATCGACTGAATTTGTCCCTAAATTGCCCAGTAAGGCATAGGAAACTTCTGTCTTTTATTTGTTAATTGCAGTGGCTTCCTTAGCATTTTTTCCCCCTAAATTCAATGCATTTTAAAACATCCCTGTAGCTGAAACCTAATTATCCCAATCTCGCAATGAAGTATAGCTAACAATGCAAAGCCCGTTTATGTAATTTGTTTGGCAAATGGGGATAAATGGAATGTAGTTGACCTAATGATATCCAGGTACATGTTTCCAGTTTTAGCACACACACATATATACACAAGCACACAATCCCCCATCTTTCTTCTAATTATACACATGAACTGCATCTTCTAAAACAAATGCTTTGAAAGGGCACATGTTACAATACGTAGCACATTGACATATCACTTGCCTTTGTGTCCTCTTTGTTTATAGGGAAGCAGCAGGCAACAAGCATCCAAGGCTTTGCGGCTACCATCCTAGGCTTTCAGATTTCATTGTGAATGAGAATTCTGGACCATAGCCAACAATAAGGCACAAACGATGATCACACCTGGTCATTCTATTGCTAAGCTATAACAAACAAGAGACATAGTGTTGAGCTTTCTTAACATGCCCCAGTTTCAATCATTTCAGCCCACTCAGTCCTGAAGACTTAATTCCAGCATGGATGTAAATTTGCCATTTAGGTATAGGTAATCCTTGACTAACTCCCCATTCATTTAAGCATCTGTTTGAAGTTACAACGGCACTAAAAATATGACTTATGATCGCTCCTCACACTTACGATCATTGCAGCCTCCCCACGAATCAAAATTCAGGCACCTGGCAACTGGTATATATTTCCAAAGGTTGCAGTGTTCCGGGGGTCTTGTGATCAGCTGACATCCAAGAAGCAAAGCCAATGGAGGAAGCTGGATTCACTTAATGAAGGCTTGACTCACTTAACAAATTCAATGATTTGTTTTAACACTATGGCAAACAAAGTATGTGACTTACTTAACAGCCATCTTGCTATTCTGATCCCAGTTGTGGTTGTAACTTGAGGACTACCTGTGTATTTTAAGCAGTTCCCATATAAGCAATTTTGTTCAGAGTTATCAACCAACAATCAATCAAGCATTCAGGTAAATAAAACAGCCAATAGCTGATTAGCAGGCAAGACCATCGTCTATTGTAATTGTTCTCCTTACTCTCCCCCTGGCCATATTTACATATTCAAACATTAATTCTCCCACAAACCTTATTTTTCACTATAGCACGGAGTAATGGCAGAGGCAGGACCTTTGAATGAAAGATGAGCAGCTTAAACTTCTTTATAGTCACATGCAGCAGTGTGTCAGTGGCGCTGGGAAAGAGTGAAGCTCAGTGAACTAGATAAGCCCATCTCTTCCCTAGTCCTCTTTCTATAAGATTAGCAACTGCTTTCCCTCCTGAATGCATTATAGTTGCTATAGGTCAGGGGTTTCAAACTCGCAACATCACGTGACGTGTCGCGATGTATCGCTACTTTTTCTCCATTGCCAGCAATGAGGTGGGCATGGTTTCGGCATGACACATCCAGCCCATAGGCTGGCAGTTTGATACCCCCGCTATATATATGGCTTTCCAGACAAAGCAGTAATTTCTGACTGAATTCACTAGGTGGTCACAATAAGCAGCTGGGACTGTGCAGAAAATGGTGACTGTTAGCTAACTTTGGCCCACATTAAAGCCCACATTTGGCTTTAAAAATAATCCTTTATACTTAAAAAAAAAAGTACCCCGAATGAATTGTTCTACAATATAATTTGAGTTACCCAGGAAATAAATCTACTATAAAATGCTAATAATGAAAATTAAGAGACCTAGTGGGGGGAAAAGGTGACTACAATTAAATATAAAGATGATGACAAGAAGTATAGCAATCAAATTGAGAGTAAAGACATTGAAGTGGTAAATAGGTTCTCCTTTTTAAGATGAAGAATAAAGGAACCAGCAGCCAAGAAATATGCCCCAAGTTAGCACTTGATAAGAGAACAGAGAAAGCCTTAGAAAAAAATATTCAGATGCAATGACGTGTCTGTACCTACAACTAATAGAACCAAAGGGACAATGGTTTGTTTTCTTGTGATATAATGCATATGGGAAGCTGAGTGGCGAAGACGCAGAATAGAGATTATATTGAAATTTTTGAACTTTAGTGTCGAAGGAGATTTTTTAGAATACTATGGGTAGCCGGGAAACAAATGGATCATTTACTAAATTAACCCAGAGTTAATTTGTCTGGACAGCCATTTCTCTGAAATGGTATAGGGTTTCCTGCCTGAGCAGGGGGTTGGACTAGATGACCTCCAAGACGCCTTCCAACTTTTGTATTGTTATTGTTATTAAATGAGTAGGTTCAAAAGACCATTCTTTGTGGATCTGTGAGGATCCATCTCTACTGAGATGTCTATAATCCTGGAGAAAATAAAATGAGCAGCAGCAGTCCGGATGGACTCAGTTACATACTGCAATGAATGCACCATTGAGAACCTAAAAGGCCTGGCTGAGGAAATATCATCCAGAGGAAACCTCTATGTGGTCACTAAAAGGTGACATCAACCTGATGACACTTAATAAAAATAATATTTAGCTGCAACCTGGTCTGAAAGGACAAGATGGTGATGAAGACAGAGAGGCTAGAAAACAACTTGCTGACAGTTTGGCCAGTAACTGACGGCAGCTGTTAGCACCTTCACTTTGGCACTTCACAACATCCTTCTATGAGACCTAGGTTGCAGTCAGCCGTGGGAGCCAACCAAGAAATAACACTTTTCATGAATTTGAGCAGAAGAGGTGAATTGCATTCTTAAGTGTCCAGGAAACAAATAAGCTTAAGAGCATATGAGTGGGTCTTATTATACACAAATAAAGCAGAAAAACAAGACTGTTCTGTTAGCCTTTATAAGGAAACTAAATATGGGTTTAGCCAATAAAGGTTATTTGTCAAAGAAAGTTCTTAGAAAGAACACCTCGCCCATTAAAATATATATATTAATATTTATGAGAACAAAAACCCAGTAGCTAAAGTGGATTTATGCAGATCCAACTTGTCTTCTCGGGTTTACAGACAGTTAAATGCATTATTAGGAGATGTGACTGTTTGGCATACCAACACTCAGGTATCACCCAACTTCATTACTACCTGATTAATTAACCTGTTTAAAGTGTGAAAGTTGACACCTTGTCATTAGAATCTATATATGGGAATAATTAATGAGAAACTATGAAATAATTTGTTCCTCAATTAAAAAACCTGAAGGAAAAGGTTTTATTTTATCTCATTATACTTGTTTTCTGTTATCACCTATACAAAGCCAGGAGGAATTTGTAAAACTTACTGTCTGGAGAAAGAAGGGAGGGAAAAACATCTCAGGAAGCACTTCACAAATCTTTAATAAAATGTAGTGTTATCCAAAGGCAATAGATAACTCAAGAGGATTTCAGAAATAATCAGTTCAATAGACAGCACAAACTTGAATCTTATTTCTTTTTCTTTCTTTCTCTTTTTATGATCTGATATATTTGCTTTCAAAATGAGCAAAAAAATTATATATATAATTATATCTATATATACAGAATAAAATAAATGATGGTATAGCACAATCACCTTAATAGATAATCACCGCACTGCTTGTGATTTTGCCTAATTATATGTAGGAAGCAAAACTTGTAGCTTTTGTTGAGTTCATCCAGCAAATGTAAGAAAACAATGGAGACTCACCTTAAATATTTGCTATTTTTACATGAAGATTCTTGGAAATCAAGTGGACTTTTGAAATCTCCCAGATAAAATA
This sequence comes from Crotalus tigris, assembly GCF_016545835.1. NCBI lineage: Eukaryota > Metazoa > Chordata > Lepidosauria > Squamata > Viperidae > Crotalus > Crotalus tigris. The sequence continues at coordinate 15,008 of NW_024100469.1, read as the reverse complement.
TGACCGCAGTAGGAATTCCAGCATCTTAAGCAGAGCTTGACAATTTTGAGTGTGAACAAGTCTTTGGGCAATCTGGACCTATAGATATTGCTCAATGAATTGTCCATTTTGCCACCTAATTGTGTCTTTCTCTGGGCTTACCAGGATAATTCGAGGTATGGTGTTGGATTAGCTAAATTTCTTTTCTCCCACCATCTGAACAGAGACCACCTCTTGCTAGTTTTCTGCTCCTCTCCTGTGCTCCAGGTTGTCTCCAAGATTTCAATCAGTGGGTCTGAAATAATATCTGAAAGTTCCTTTCACAACATATCTAATGCTCCTTCCTCCTCTTCTTTTACCCACAACAACAGGTCAGTGAGATGAGTTGGGCTGAGAGAGAGTGACTGGCCCAAGGTTACTCGGACAGTTTTTTTCATACCTAAGGAGAGACTAGAACCCACAGTCTCCTAATTTCTATGCCAGTGCATTAACCACTACACCAAACTGGTTCTCATTCAGAGCTAGGTTATGATCAGAAGTAGACATTAATTGAAAGAAAATTAAATGATGGACCAACATATTTATAATCAAGTGAATTGTCCAGAGTTCATAAAACAGTTCACTTATAAGATCTGAAGTTCAAGAATAACAACAATAACAAAGTCCCTTTCCTGTTTCATGCAACATGGTTGCAATTTAAAATAATCTTGCAAACATACATTTTTCTCTAGAATTTAGAAATAAGAGAAAATGATTTCTTTTCTGATTACTGCTCAGTAAGAGGGATTCAGGAGAATTCCAGGCTGTCATCAAGACAACAGTAACAATAAATTTCATTGGTAAACAAAATATTCCAAAAGAGGAAAATTGTAAAAAGCTTGTCCATAGATTTATAGATGTTTGCAAATATTGCCGTCCACCACAAATTACCACTTCATTTGTCAATGAGGACAATGTTAAAACCTTTCACAGTCTAGTATGAGCCTACTCTCCATTTCATAATGCCAGTCAGGCATTTTCTTAATCTGTCATTTCCCCCCCTCCCCCTTTGGAATTATAAGAGATTAAGGCTATGGCCTCTCAGGAAAGCTGTTTAAAGTCCTCTCAAAACTAAATCAGCTGCCTTCCATAAAGGCATTTCTAGCAGCAGAAATGTTGTAGAGTATGAAAAGTTTATTTAACTTGATTGTCACTAAATAAGTTAATCTCAGAGGAAAGTGTTTAGTTCTGGGATGGGAAGGTATAATATGATGGAAATTGAGTACATCGTGCATATTTATTAAGAAAATAAAGCTAGAGTGAAAGTTCAAGTTATACTAATGCTATTTCTCCAGGCCACCTTAATGGATCTAAAATAATAATAATAAAAATGCTGTATTCCTGTGTGCATTTACTCAAGGATAAATGTAATAGCATTCAACAGCTCTTTAAATCTAGGGAAGTATCTATAGGACTGAAATCCTCTAAAAAAATATTATCAGGGAGTAAGTCCCAGATAATGGGCTTTACTTTTATGTAAGCATATATAAAATTGCACTCTCACCTCTGTAGTCTGAGCATGTGAATTTTGATCCTGTGAAAATAATTCAATTTGGCTAAGCCACAATTTATTATGAGGTTTCCCAAGACAAATGGCTCCATTCCCACTGTTATCCAAACAGAATGGGCTTTGGTCAGTCTGGCTGTTACTCAGTCATAGGGGGTCTCTTGACTTCAGAGGGTGGTCCTTGGTTTCCTTAAACCACTCTTGCGCTCTGAAAGTTCCACGTCTCCAAAAATAAACTTCTGGTGTCTTAAAATGGCCTGTAACAATATTTTGAAAGAGGAGAGCCCAAGGAGGCATTGCAAACTTCCATTCTCTTTCAGGACAACTCGTTTTGTTTTGTTTTTTCCCCCCACTACAAAGGTTTGCACTGCATTTTTCTTTTCTATATTGGCAGCCTCTGAACTGATGTCTTTCCATCTTAAGGTTCTGCACGGATAAAGTCCATTGAAACAAATGTCGAACATGCCAGTGAAAACCCTCTCCATGCATTTTGTCAAAGGAAACAGGTTGAGATCCAGGCATCCAGTTATTTCTACTGCTAAAGTACTTGTAGAAGATGATTTTAACATTCACAAGATGTGGAAACAAGATTGGTAGAAAATTGCCCCCCCCCATGTCGAAGTTTGCCCTGTATCTTAGAAAAGCAACCTCAATTGGTCCAGCCCTATGCGAGATGGACAACAATGAACTCAATTTGCACTGGCCATGGTAATGTATATATGCCCTCTATAAGAACAGCAAAATACATAATAACAGAGTTATAAGGGATCTTGGAGGTCTTCTAGTCCAACCCCCTGCTCAGGCAGGAAACCCTACACCATTTCCGACAATATCTTCTTAAAAACTTTCAGTGTTGGAGCATTCACAACTTCTGAAGGCAAGCTGTTCCACTGATTAATTGTTCTAACAGTCAGGAAATTTCTCCTTAGTTCTAGGTTGCTTCTGTCCTTGATTAGTTTCCATCCATTGCTTCTTGTCCTGGCTTCAGCTGTTTTGGAGAACAGCTTGACTCCCTCTTCCTTGTGGCAACCCCTGAGATATTGGAACACTGCTATCATGTCTCCCCTAGTCCTTCTCTTAATTAAACTAGACATACCCAATTCCAGCAGCCTTTCCTTATATGCTTTAGCCTCCAGTCCCCTAATCATCTTTGTTGCTCTTCCCTGCACTCTTTCTAGAGTCTCAACATCTTTTTTAATCGTGGTGACCAAAACTGGATGCAGTATTCCAAGTGTGGCTTTACCAAGGCATTGTAATATCATCACTGAATTATAACTGTGAGGCCGAAAAACAAACTATCCAACATATGGTGTCAGAGTGCCAAAGCAGAGCCTATAGCAGAGACTTTGCTGATTTCCCGGCTGTGAGAAATGAACCAAAAACTTATATCTGTAATCTAGACAAACATTTTATATTTCATATTTTGTATTTTTTATCTCTTGTGCTTTTATTAAAATGTGGTGTGAATGTGCAGTATGATAAATAAAGAATAGTGCCATGTTGAAAATTTAGTCATATTTTTTAGTTTGGTAAAAGGAACCCCTGTAAATTTCTTAAAGAAGAAAAATGGTGAATTTCTTATGGGTTGGGGTGAATTTGGCAGGACTGGGGATGGGGGCTTCCTGAAACTACCTTATGGGATGTATATGGCTTTCCTGTTTCCAATCATCTCTACATTAGTCTCTAGGCCTCCTTAAGACTCCATGTTTCTATTATATCCAAAAAGAAAACAGGAACAAATTTCTTCCCTGGTACAAAGACAGCCCAGTAAGCTTCAGAATGGTAGAACAACATCTAATAAGAGAAATTAAAATAAAAGACATTGAGAGTTGGGTGGCATTTAAATTTAACATCATTAGAATAAAAAACAAAATGGTGAAATAAGAAAAAAATCAAAAGCACCATAAGAAAAACAATCTTTCAAATAACAGGACAGATTTTTAGTACAATGTTTATTATAACGATGGGCGAGAACTCAAAACCATTATTGGATGAAACCAATCAGGAGGATTTTAAGGGACAATCCCTTTCATTTAAAATTTGGAGAACATCAATCAACACAACAGTAGCAATTAAACCAATTCACTGTTGTGCTCTTGGAGATGTTTTATTTTTATTTTAAATAATTACATTCCACCTTTCATTTTTAATGCAAAAAATATATAAATTATAGTTTTTACAGTTGGCTCAAATGAATTTTAATTCATTTGAATTGAAAGAGAGGAGATAATTCAATTAAAATTTGAGAAATAACGAAGAGCCACTACTTCTGAAAGAATTACACATACAAGGGAGTAATTCAGTAAACTTGGCTTTTGACCTATCTTAGGAAACTGCATGCTGTTCATTTGCCTCATGCTGTTGGAACTCTCCTGAAGACATTTCATTTTTCCCACAAGGAAGTTCACTGCAAAATTTTCTAAAAATGAAACCTGGGGATAAAAAATGAATATACAGGAACTTAAGAAGGATTAGTTTATCTTGTCAAAACACCTTGGAACCTCCCTTTTGCATGATAACACATTTTTAAATGGAAACTTTGGCTGAAATGTTGGCAGCAGTTCTTGGTGTTGTACTGAATTCCAACTTCGATACAAAGCCAAGTGTCATTTCAAAGGCAATCTTTGCATTTATTAAAGCTTTTTTTTTTTTTTTTGGCAAAAGCCTTTCTCAGCATTGTTTTGTCAAATAGGACAGGCCAGGTTCTCTGTCTGGGATCTTTCTGGTCTAATGGTCCCTACTGAAAAGCAGATGGAAGTCAGCGCATAGTGCAGGGGTCTTCAAACTTGGCCCTTTTATGACTTGTGGACTTCAACTCCCAGAATTCCTCAGCCAGGCATGCTGGCTGAGGAATTCTGGGAGTTGAAGTCCGCAAGTCATAAAAGGGCCAAGTTTGAAGATCCCTGGCTTAGACAAACCTTGCCCAGCTCTGATTGATGCGTTTAGGAAAAGAGCAAGCTGAGTTGGAAAGCAGGGTCAAATATGTCATCAGTTTGGAGTGATTGCATTGCCACAAGAGACCTAAGTCCAGCCCCCCATGAATTCCATTTACCATTATCTAGCACCAATTTAGCTTGTCTTTGACCATTACTTGATTACATTCTTATATATAGTAGCAATAATAAACTCTTCTATGCTTTGAACTCAACAATGATCCTGGTTATTTGCACCTCAGAGTGCACCAGTTAAAGCAGGGGTGTCACACTGCCAGCCTGTGGGCTGGACATGTCATGAGGAAACCCTGCCCACCCCATTGCTGGCAATTGTGAAAAAGTTCCGATACGTCGCGCAACGTCACATAACATTGCAAGTTTGACGAGTCTGAGTTAAAGCTTTATATGCAACTAAGATGCACTGAGGATTATCACTTATGCTCTTGTCATCTCACACAGATTACTGTAATTTCCTTTACATGGGGTTCTCCTTGAGGAAAACCCAGAAACTTCAGCTGATGCAAAATGTAGCCATGTTCTTATGACAAATCACATTATTGTTTTATATTGCTGCTGAGGAGGTCTATTGGCTACCAAGGAGAAAAATACACACACCCTCACCAACACTTGCAGGGTAAGTTACTACTGTATTTTCCGGTGTATAAGGCAACTCGGTGTATAAGACGACCCCCAACTTCGGTGCCAATTTCCATGCCTAGAAAGTCGTCTTATACACCGGAAACTACCATAATTTCCAGCGTATAAGACGACTCGGTGTAGAAGACGACCCCCAACTTCGGCATCGATTTCAACACTTTAGAAAGTCGTCTTATATGCTGGAAAATACAGTATATAAACAAAGCATCTTAAGGCAGAACAAGAAGCAACAGATGAAAACTAATCAAGGAGAGAAGTAACCTAGAACTAAGGAGAAATTTCCTGACAGAACAATTAATCATTGAAACAGCTTGCCTTCAGAAGTTGTGGGTGCTCCATCATTGGAGGTTTTTAAAAAGAGATTGGACAACCATTAGTCTGAAATGGTATAGGGTTTCTTGCTTGAATAGGGGACTTCCAAGCTCACTTCCAACTCTGTTATTCTGTTGAAGAGCAAATTTGACTCCCTTCTAGCGCTGATGATATTGCCTAGCTGGGTAATGAAACATCTGCAAAAAAAAAAAAAAAAAAAAAAACAAGCTCAGAGAGCACCAAGGACCCCTCATTTCAACCCTGAGCTACATATGCTCTTCTATTAGAACCACTGTATTGCTGTGTGCAATTCAAGTTCTTGTTATCATTCCTAAAGCCCATTATTGCTCAGGGTTTGGCATCTAAACCACTGACTGCCATTCCTTGATAGATTTTGCTGAACTCATCCAGGCAGTGAGGGAGCTCCTTCTGAAAGTCCCTTCCAGCAGGAGGGGCCAAAATAAATGTTTTGGTTTTTTTTTTTTTTTTTTTTTTTGTAGTATGTCCTTTCTCTGGAACACCTTGACCCCCAAAATGTGGGTAATTGACATTTCTGGCTGGTGTTTGAGAATTGATTAGTGTACTCATGAGTGATTGGATGGGATTAAGGTTTTGTATTATGGGTATTAACTGCATTATTGTTGTTGTTTGTCTAATGTGAATGTTGTACATTGCCTAGAATTCTTATTAGATCAAGTAGTAAATAAATCCCATAAATAAACAAAGTAAATAATACTTTGAATGCAAATACGTTCACTCTTCTAAGATTGAAGATCAAGCTGTATAACAAGAATTTTATTAAAGTTGTCAGTTAAAGCATTTTACCCATATTTAAGAGCAGTAGCAATTTACCTGTCATAACATTTATCATGAAATGAATTGAAGCTTAAATGTTTTCAGATTTTTTCTGAAAGTTGGAAGGATCTGTGAAACCAATATTGATCCTGTGCTGTTGCCTGCCAACATATGTATTTGTTTAATACCCGGCCTTTATTAATTTTATAAATAGCTCAAGGCCTTGAACATAGCTAATACTCCTCCCTCCTCCTCTTTTCCCCACCACCACAACTCTGTGAGGTGAGTTGGGCTGAGAAAAAGACTGGCCCAAAGTCACCCAGCTGGCTGTCATGCCTAAGCCATAACTAGAACTCACAGTCTTCTGATTTTTAGACTAGCACCTTAACCACTAGCCCAAACTGGCTACTATTGTTTAGTGATTGCTTACAAAGCAGAGCTTCAATAGTTGATCCTAAAATCTCATATGTGTCTGATTTGTCTTTTAGAAGCTTGATCTATGGCTGCCTTTAAAGGCAGCTCCATATTGGGTATATTATAGCAAGTAATGATGGGTCCCGCTACTGCACTGGTATCTCTGAGACAAAATTAATTTCCCCCAGATACAGCTGTAGCTAGCAGATTAAATAAAGCTAGCAAAAAGAAGTCCTGGATGTCATCTGCATGGGCCTCAGACATACAGTACTTTTCTATCAAAATCATCAGCTTTTCAGTCCCGTAGGATCTCAGCCTTGTTATGATTAAGATTTAGCTTCTTCACCTTTACCTAAGGTAAAAGGAAAAGTGAAGGGCTAATGCCTGCAGTAGCATCATTTTAGGAACTCATTCCTCCAGAAGAGATCAAGAAAGTTATGAAACCTATTGTGGGAAGAATCCAGAGGGAAAAGAAAATATTTTTGGGAAATATTAAAAAGGCAGAATATATTTCTCCAAAGGAATAATGGAGAAGATCTTTAAAAGGCAGAAACTTCTCCCTACCCCCCAGCCAGAAAATTCAGCAGAAACCAGCTTTTAGAAATGCAAATATAATAATCCATTCAGGAAGGTTGGGGCCAGGAAGCTAGAAGCTATGAGATTAGGAAACCTTCATACCCTACCCAAACTCTAAAAGACATGACCTTTGAGGACATAATAGGATTAACCCACCAATAGCAAGAGGGCACATTCAAACTCAGGTCAAGTGACATGTGCTTTGTATTTCACAAGAAATACAAAGCCTCAGACAGGAACAGGAAACAACCTCAAGAGCCCCAGAAGGTATAAAAACCCATCACTCCCAGAAATATGTGGTCATCTTTCCCAGACCCATGCTTCTGTCTGGCTCTGCCCTTCAATAAATTATAACCTTTCTAAAGCAGTCTCCATTTCGTTTATTCCTGGCTTGGACTGGACCCTGATGAAGATTTTTCCTTCAATACTGTTTTATGCATAAGGGAGATTATTTCATAGGTCAAATGATGCCTCAAAAATGCTTGGTAATCTCTACTAGGTTCTCCATGTCACAATTTGGACCAAAGATTGCCTCATGTTTTGGTTTAATTAAATTTTAGACTTAGAAGAAAAGGAATAACAGTAGGTAAGCTATGCTTATTAAGCCTAGGCACAGCTGGCACGTCAAGGTGAGTTCGTAAAAAGTGTTTTTAGGCTAGCATCTCTGGTAACAGCGATCGATACAAGAAATTCAGATGTAAATCGTGCTTTTCAATTTCACTTTAATATCAAACCACAGATTTGGGTTTTTTATTACTTCATACAGATCATTCAGAACAAAACAAACCATGGTTCTGATCACTGATCAGTTTTTTTTCTGTTCTACTTATTATTGACTTGCATATTGACAAAAGTTAAACACATATGTAAGCACATGCTAATTTAACCTCTTAATCTAGAACAAGAGCAGTGGGAATCACATCACACTCATGTCAGAAGCACCGAGGCACTTCCAGGTTGAAAGAATTAGCCGGCAACATTACTATTGCCAGGAAGGGAGAATGCCCAGTTGGGAGCTCCTTTCATATCCCTGGCAGGAGCTGGAATGAAAGAGGGGAGCTCACCCTGCTCCATGGCAATAGTCAGGTCTGGAACGTGACCCACCATGTTTCTAGTAGTGGAAATATGCTTAATTCTATTGTAGTTCCTCAGTAGAATCCCCTTCATAAGCGTGGCCATGATTTCATACTTATTCCACATGCAAGAGAAGATGAAGGATAGGGTATTTGCTTCAGTTTGCTTGATTTTTTTTCTCCCTCTTTTTCACACTTGAGATCAGGCATTTATGGTACAAATATAGATTATTCGTAAAAATGAATCATTAGGGTGGAGGTATAAGCGTAATATTTGTCTTGGCTAATTATGTTAAAATAATAGTTACAGGCTACACAACACCACCCCAAATAATTTTATCATCGTTCAGCTGACTTTGAAGCATTCTTCCTAGATTATGTGTGAATGGAGGGAGGCGGGAGGTGTGGATCCTTAGGAGTAAAACCAATCTAACTCAACCGGACTTAACTCTTAGTACTTATATTTAGGATTACAGCTCATCTGCCACACTTACCCGCCTGTATTATACCCTTCCTTCCAGAATAATATGAGTTCATTATAGTCATTTGGCATGCTGCTCTGAAGACTGACCTTCTCAAAGCAGTTTTCTTGATACCTCCCTATTGGCAGGCAGAGTTGAAAATACAGAGGGAAGCTCCCCATTGTGTGTGACTTCGCCATCTCTTTTCAGAACCAGCCCACAGCCATTACACAGCCTCAGAGCCCAACTGTCAGACAGAATTTATCTTTTTCTGAGGTCAGAAGCAGCGGTGGTAAAGGCTGTCGAAGACCAGTAAAATAAAGATAAGAGTTTCCATGACACCAGGGATAAATAGACCCTGAAAGTCACAATCCAATAAAAAGTGAAAGGGAACTACTATTATTTATTTACTTGCTTGTTTTTTGTTTGTTTGTTGTAGTTCATTACACTTACAATATTTATTGTATTTATATCCTGCCTTTCCTCAAAGAAGGCAGAGATATACAGGGGATACTCTTAACAAGATAAGGTAAGGTAAGGCAAGGTAAGATAAGATGATAAGATAAAAGGCAAGGCAAGGCAAGATGAAGTGAGGTGAGGTGAGATGAGGTGAGATGAGATGAGATGAAATGAGGTGAGATGAGATGAGATGAGGTGAGATGAGATGAGATGAGATACCCTTTATTGTCATTTTTTAGTGTGGGCACACTGGCACACATTAAAAATGAAATTTTGTTGCTTCCTCTCAACAGTGTACACATACATTACACACATATAAACTTGCTGTATATATAACATATGTATATGCCTACGTCCTTACCTATAAATATATATAAATGTTAATCACTGTCCATCTTGAATACATAGTGGAAAGAGGAAGTTTGAGAGTTCACAAAGATAATAATGTATGGAGCAAAAGTGTGACTGAATCTGGATGTTCTGCTTCAACATGTTGCATAACACATTGCATAAAGGGAATAAACCCTGTGATCAGCAATTGATGCAGCCAAAAGCACCCTAAGTACTGGGATAGTATTTAAGTAGTTCTCGACTTACAACCGCAACTGGGATTAAAATATCCATTGCAAAGCAAGGCGTTTTTTAAAAATGAGTCGCACCCAATTTTACAATATTTTTTTGCCCCGCAGTTGTTAAGTGAATCATGCAGTTGTTAAGGGGATCACATGGTTGTTAGGTGACTTCAGCTTTTCCTCCTCCCCATTGACTTTGCTTGTTGAAAGCTGGCTGGGAAGATCACAAATGATGATCCTGTTTGTCCTGGATAGTTGCAAACATTGTAGTTATATGCCAGTTGCCAAGCTCTCAAATTCTGACCACATAACTGTGGAGAAGCTGCAATGATCCTAAGTGTGAGGACGAATTTAAGTAACTTATTTCAGTGCCCTTGTTACTTCAAATGGTTGTATATTGAGGACTCACCTGTATCTCTGTTGAAACAATGAGGCTGTTCAGTTTATAATGTAGCTAACTCTTTTCCATTTTCAATGGTTTAGACCAGTGTTTCTCAAACTTGGCAACTTTAAGATGTGTAGACTTCAGCTCCATAATGCTCCAGTCAGCAGTTTGAGGAACATTTAGGTCATGGGTGTCAAACTCACTACATTACGTGACGTGTCGCGATGTATCACAACTTTTTTTGCATTGCCGGAGCTGGGGTGGGCATGGCCTCTGCATGATACAACCAGCCCACGGGCCAGCAGTTTGACCCCCCTCCTGATTTAGGTAGTTTCTGTAGCATAATTGAGAATGTAAAACTTCCATTGAAGTGTTTTCTATGAAGAATTGCTTGACTTTGCCCATGTTCATTTCATAACAACAAATTCAACTAGATATAGAACCCATGTAACCTCACCGTGACAAAATGACTTAGATCAGTGGTTATTATTTGGTGTGCAATCAGTACGATGGAGAGCATTTCTGTGTAAGTGAACTGGCTAAAATATTTCTGAATCATATCCATAATCCCTGTATTACTACCTATGTAAATTGTGCCATAAACATTTAAGTGTCATCCAGTAAAGGAAAAACGAGATTCAGAATTAAATTATTCTGAACTTGTCCCAAAGATGCTTTTTCAAGTGGTAACTGGACTTTCTCTGAATCAGAACTGAAGAAGCTTCTTGGATGAGAAGCGAAACATCTTCAAGGAAAAACAAAACAAAACAAAAAAGTGCAGTTACCTCTTGAAAAAGCACCTTTGGGACAGCCATGACCAGGATGACTGAGAATCTCCATAGACATTGTTCTGGGTTTGTTTTATCCAAGGATAATTAAAGGCTGAACGCCAAAGAATTGAGGCCTTTGAACTATGGTGCTGGAGAAGACTCCCGCGAGTCCCTTGGACTGCAAGGCATTCAAACCGGTCAGTCCTAGAGGAGATCAACCCTGATTGATCTTTAGAAGGCCAGATCCTGAAGTTGAAACTCAAATACTTTGGCCACCTAATGAGAAGGAAGGACTCACTGGAGAAGAGCCTAATGCTGGGAAAGATTGAGGGCAATAGAAGAAGGGGACGACAGAGAATGAGGTGGGTGGATGGAGTCACTGAAGCAGTAGGTGTGAGCTTAAATGGACTCCACAAGATGGTAGAGGACAGGAAGGCCTGGAGGAACGTTGTCCATGGGGTCGCAATGGGTCGGACATGACTTTACAATTAACAACAACAACAAATTATACTATATATTTTAGTTTTCAAAACAAATATATAGACAAAATGAAAGCGGGTTTATTTTGCATTCGGATTTGTTCTCTTGATTCTAAACATCTGTCTCAGAAGGAATTGGAATGCCAATGGCTAATATAACAAGTGTCAGAATCCAATTATATTTCATCTTTAAATTATCAAATATAGAAACTCCCAATTCTGCCTTCTCTGGATTCTGCCATAAAAGGGAGAGAAGGGGGAGAACAAAGGGGCTTTATGGCCCTCACTTCCTTCTTTACACTTCAAAGAGCTGAATGCTGAATGTGTGTTTATTGTAACCTCGAAGCGTTAGCATACCAAAGGAGGGTAGTTGCCTTTCATGTAGTTATCTGAAGTCCCCATCCAGACGGAAGAAAGAAGAAAGGGGGTGGAATTGTGATACTTGAAACTATCACTGGAAGGGGGGTTGATTGGGTGGGACTACTGGGGAACCCCTTAAAACCTTGAATGGAAGAGCTTGAACCCCAAGTCCTGTCTAGCATGCCTGCAACCATTTTCTCTTAATAAAGGATTCCTGTTGGAAGAATTATTCCAAGAGTTCTGTCTTCTTAAGATGCAAAGTGGGGTGGGTCCTTACATTAGACAGGACTTGCAAAATTAATCCACCTGGAAGGGAGACCCTTGCCGGGGGATTTTGCAAAAAATTTACCATGTCAGACAATGGAGAAAGAGAGGGGGAAAACTCCCTGGAAAGAGAGCCGCTGACCCAGTTGGAACCTTGCCAGATGTTGGGATCTGAGAGGTCAGATTCCTCGGGAGAAGAAGTGGTGGAGACACAGGACCACAAGCCTCGCTGGTCGATGAACGTTGGAAAGAAAAGTGAGTGGAGAAAGGAATCAAGAAAAGTGACCCTGAGACGGGGGACCAAGCAACCAGAATGGAAGGAGGAGATGGAGAAATCCCTGCACGCAAGTGAAGAGGGAGGAAGCTGGGCACCGTACTCAGACTGGATCCTAGAGAAAGCTATTGACCTGATGAAGAGAACTCTCAGCTCCCTAGGAGAGGAGAATACTGAGCCCTACGGCCGCCCCAGTTCCTGGAGCCGCAAAGGGAGAGACACCGAGGGGGACGTGGAACCTGCAACCCCAGGGACATCTACTGATCCAGGAGCCCCACCCCCCTACCGGACCACAGATGGCAATCTGGACGGAAGACACTACCACCCACAACGGAGGCACCGATCCATTCCAAGACGTCCACCGTTGGAGGTGAAATTCAAAGGGGAGCCAACACGCTTGGGGTTTTTCCTAACCCAAGTACTCAGCTACATGGAGGAATATGGGCAGGACATTCCCAGCGACAAAGCCCGCATCCGGATCGTGCAATCTGCCCTGGATGGACCAGCTGCGGATTGGGTAGTGAACTTGCATGACTCCAATGCCCCAGAACTCAGTAACTTCAACCGTTTCATGTCCTCTTTGAGAAGACGATTTGAAGACCCCCTGGCTGATCGCAAAGCCCGTGAAAGAATGATGAGGCAAGGCAAACGCCCAGTGGCGAGTATACACAAGAATTCCGGGCCATTGCCAGCAAACTGAATTGGCCAGAAGACATCCTCCTTGGCCATTTCAAAGCCGGACTAAACTATGATCTATATGATGCTTGCCTGCCCCGAGGGGACCCACATCGACTTGAGGAATGGTACGTCTTGGCAGAGGAAGCAGAGATCGACATATTGAAGAGGCACCGCCGAAGAAAACAATGGAGCCGCCCCCCGCCTGAGCTGACACACCAACTGGTGAAATCATCGGATACAGCCAAGAAGCAAATGGGGTGTTTCAAGTGCGGAAGAGAAGGGCATCGAGCTGTAGAATGCCGCTCAAAGCCCCCCCAGCACAACCCAGACAGATCCCCAATCAACAAACCCAGAGGGTATTCAGCTAAGCCAAAAGAAACAGCCATGAAAATGATGGAAATTGCAGAAAACCCCACCTCTGCTCACCAAGGGGAAAGAACTCCAGCCTACACCACAGGGACGGTGGATGCCTCAGATGACAGCTCGGAGGGCGAACCCCTGGTAAGTGGATGCATCACACCCATCTTCAAAACAGGGATATATTAATCCCCCCCCTGCCCGAAGCTGTGAAGGTTGAAACCTTAATGACTCTGGCTGTGTCGCACCCGTTGCCTCATTAGAATAAGGTATACGAGCCAAGGACGAGTTAGTAGCACCAACACTAGGGGAATCTGGCATCCCATCCCACGAGACTGGAAACACCAATCTCACTTGGCCAGCTAGATGGATCCAGAGCAGGGGGGGTGCCAGCTACCCTAGCCACTCTGCCAATACACCTCTCCCTGGGCAACCATGAAGAGGACTTAACGTTTGTGGTGACCCCAGGTATGGAATGCCCAATGATTCTAGGAATGGAATGGTTGAAAAAATGGAACCCCTGGGTAAATTGGAGGACGACAGAAATCAAATTTCCGAAGGGGGACCCTATGGACTTAAAACCCCAAGGGAGGCTACCAGAATCAAGAATAGAAAAAGCATCCATAGGAGAGGAAAAAAGATTAACAGAAATACCAGAGGAATATAGGGACCTTGCTGAAGTCTTCAGTGAGGAGAGGGCGAATGAGCTTCCCCCCCACCGACCCACAGACTGTACCATTGAATTCAAGCCTGTGGCAAAACTCCCGAAGCCCAGATTATACTCCATGAGCCCAAAGTAGAAGGAGGAAATGGAAAGATTTATAAAAAAAAAAAGTGGCTGCCCCGGTCCTTTTTAGAGAGAAGAAGGATGGCTCTTTACGTTTATGCGTGGATTATAGGGCCCTGAAAACAATCAGTGAAAGCAACCTATACCCGCTGCCCCTCATGAAAGACATGCTGTCACACCTATCGAAAGGGAAAATTTTTCTAAAACTAGACCTTTAAGGGACGCTACTATCGAGTTGAGAATCAAGGAAAGGGACGAACGCAATGGGAGACTATGCATTTAACTGCCCCATGGGTGCTATCAATTTCAAAGTCTTGCCCATTTGGATTACAAGGGGGCCTGCAGCTTTGCAATAATCCAATGACGTTATAAGGAGCACAGTTTAAGCGGGGTCCTGTTTACTTGGACGACATTCTTATCTTTTACTGAAACAAAAGAAGAACACGTCAAACTGGTCAGAGCGGTTTTAAAGAAGCTGCGAGCCGCTCACCTATATGCCAAACTCTCAAAATGCGAATTCCACCAGGAAAGGATAGACTATCTAGGCTATCGCATATCCCCACAGGGCATTGAAATGGACCCGGAGAAGGTCAAAGCAGTACTAAATTGGGCACCACCCCGCACAAGAAAGCAACTACAAAGTGTCCTGGGCTTTGCAAATTTTTACCGCCAATTCATCCCCTCATTTGCACAGATAGCCTTGCCCCTCACTAACTTACTAAAAACGAAGGGAACACCCTCAGTAAAACCTAGCCAGCCACTAAAATGGACAATGGAGTGCCAAGCAGCGTTTGAGAGACTAAAGAGACTTTTTTCTGCCGAACCAGTACTAAGGCACCCAGACCTGGACAAACCCTTCATAATACAGGCAGATGCA